>NC_136521.1:234267-251767 GCF_053919585.1 Euprymna scolopes | reverse complement strand
AGAAACATAATTATATTTTCGGATTAAAATTAATGTAAATTAACTTAATTCGTACTTATTTATCATTCATAATTATAAAATTTTCTTAAAATTAAAATTGTGTAATATTTATATACGGACATATATATATATATATATATATATATATATATATATATATATATATATATATCGTGTGTGTGTTTGTGTCTGTCTGTATATAAATATTACACACACACATATATACGAATAATTTAACCGGATGATGATTCGTCGAAATCAAAAACGTTCGAAATACAAACAGAATGTACATTTTTTTTAAATTCAGTACAAAATTGCGTATTAGAAATTAAAAAAAAAAACAATTAAATAAGAAAGTTATTTTCTTTTTTTTACTATTTTGGATAAATAAAATTGCTCCTTGATTAATATATATATATATATATATATATATATATATATATATATATATATATATATCAGTTTAGGGACGATTAATCGCAATCGAGAATCAGAAATATTGGGGAGGGGGTATGTAAATCGGTACTGAAACAATGTGAGCCTATTTTCCGATGCAACAAAACGATTCTTTTAATTGTTGTTTTTGATTTAGTTTAGTTTATCAAAATCTTCAACCACTCATGAAAAAATAAATATTTATTGATTTTAAATTACCAGTAAAATTAAAATCCAAAGCTCATCCCTCACAAATCTATTTTTACGTCTGAGGTAATATCTGCTCATTTAACATGTATTTTACGATAATCAAGGAAAATCGATGCATAAGTATTAAGAAATTTTAAAGAATCTGAATCTTAAATTGTATCGGAATCGGAAAAATATTGGAGTCGTCCCATCAGTAATATATATATATATATATATATATATATATATATATAATGTGTGTATTATACACAATATGATATAATACCTATAGATGATCACCTTGGTGAATATTTATAATTATTTTTGTTGTTTTAAGACAAAGAAATGTTGAAATAAAATCATCGTAAAGATATTAATAGCGTAGTTATTTTAGAAAACGAAATCCTTGTGGGAGAAAATTTTAAGAGACTTGTTTCAATTGTTTGCCTGTTACCGAAAATGAGCTCATCTCTTTTTCAAAGCAGGTTATAACAAGTGTCAGTGGTCATTTACTAGGCTTCACTGATATACATATATATATATATATATATATATATATATATATATATTCTGGTGTTTATTTTTTAAATGGTTTGTTTTGAAGCACTTTTAAAGCCTACAATTGCTCCATAGAATTTCTGAGGACTCCCCTCACCTACCACAGCTCCCCCAAACAGAAAACGACGTGGGTGCTTTATTGCCTCAACCAGGGGTGGGGTTGTTGTTAGAAAGAACTGTCTTAGGATCCATGTGTGAAGGATGGAGTTGAGGTGGTTGCGGGAGGTGGTTGAGAAATATCGCCATATTAATTAACTTTTGGACTCTAATCCCAACCCCAACCCTAAACTTCTTTTTCTGTTTGGGGAAAAGAAAGACTACTAGACTGCAATCGAAAACGCCACCTTTTTTTCTCAGCTTCCTATGGTTATAAATCAGAGAAAAAAAGGAATGAGAAGGAAGATTCACTTCACGCCCCTTCCACTTTCCTTTTTTCTTTAAAAGGGTCCTTATTTTGTCCCCATCGGGCAAGGAATGGGGAGGGAGGGGCATAAGGGTTGGCTATCTCTATTGTGTTGCGTTAATTGACTACGGCGCTGTGAGAGGGCACTACATAGCAGCTGACGACCAGATGACTGCATAGAATTATAAAAAAGAAAAGGCCAGCATGCATATATATATATATATATATATATATATATATATATCCTTATGTAAACACACGTAATATCCGAGTAATTATATATATATGTGTGTGTGTTTACATACAAAAATAATATTTGAGTATATATATATATATATATATATGAAAATATGCGCAGAAACACGTAACATGCGAATATATACGTGTGTGTAAATGTGCGTGTATATATATATATATATATATATATATATATATATATATAGTAAGTTATAAAATGTATAACTAGCTCTACCTACGTATTGAGCAGTTTTTAAGTAAATACTTCAAGTTTACGCATAAATTTATCCTTTCATATATTAATTTTATGTGAGTAAATTAAGTAGTTATATATAATATATATATATATATATATATATATATATATATATATATATATATATATATATATTGTAGGTAGGTAGGTACATTTTCAAATAATGTACTGGTATGTTATTTCTTTAAATCAGTAAACCAGGAGAGAGTTTTGAAATAAGGACAAAACGTTGATGAACATATAATATTGGTTTAGTCCTTTTAAATCACGTTTGACTATTACTGCCATTACTTTCATATGTACGTGTAAGAAATGTGTGTATCTATGTATATATAAATGTGTAGCATGTATATATACATATATATGTGTGTGTATATATCTTATTTATATTTTTAATTGATACACCACATGATGTTCTTATCTTATGTTTTGTTGTATTGACTTTACAAAAAATGTTATATATGTTCATGATAGCAGTTATAATATAAAGAACACAATCTACAAATGCATAAATGTGTTTTTCTAAAAAAAAAAATAAAATGAAATGCATAATTACTAAAGTAAATTTTTCGATTTGGATGTCATGCTTTAATATTACGAGAAGTTATTAAATGTTACGTAATAGTTGTTTTTTATAATGATTAAACATGTATATATATTACAATAATAATACCGTATTCCTGTTATTTGTTAGTTCACAATTTGATTAATACGTACAAAAGACACACATTTCACAAATTAATTTTCATACTGAAAATGAACTTTCACACAGTTTCATTCCAGCATGATTACTATATATAACTATACATTTAATAACGTCATTTAAGTTTCATATTAAAGAAAATATATTTTCACAATTAATCCCATGTTGTTTATTTATTTATTTATTTTTTTTTGTTACAATAGAATTGCTTAAATTTTTTGATTTTGGGACATTATTTCAAGTTGATTTATTTATTTTAATGTATATACATTTTTATATATTATTAGCATACACAAATTGCATTTCAAAACGACAATACGTTTATTTATTTAAACTGTGAATGTCGTTTTCCCTTTAAGCTATAAAATATATTGTTCATTTAATTTTTCCAGCTGAAAATGGATATGCTCTCATGCTTCCAAATATTCAATGTTGTTCACCTTTAGCAAAATCGTAAGAAGTTAGAATACTCTGTGAATTTTAAACAGTATGTGACGAAACTTTCAGCCCATTAATAAGCTAATAAGTAAAATATTTAATAATAAAAAAATACTTAAAAATAAATAATGTTGGTACCCATACTTCATTTTATACATATTTTCTCTTTATGCTTAACATTCAATATATATATATTGCATTTATATTTTTAAATATTTTTATAAGGTAATATATATTATGCACATATATATTCAGCATTTACTTTCACAGCAATATAGTTTAGTATCAGTAGTAATATGAATATATTTCTACGTAAGTTGTTGAAGCAAGCTGCACAGTTATCCTGCTATGTATGCTTTATTCCCGCATGCATTTCGCCTGATGAATTCCTACAGGAATGAAATATAGACGTTTCTGTATGCTTAATTAGTATACATATATCTTGATACTACAATATACATATAAAGATATATATATATATACTAACATGGGTGCACGGCGTTGCCCGGGTGTTTGGAGGTGTGTTTTCAGCAAAAATAAAAAAAAGAAGTGTTAGTAGGAAGGCAGGCTCGAACCCGTTCCACGAAGGAGGAAAAGAACGGGAAAAAAAAACGTGACGACCACGACCAAACCGGAAGTGACATAGGTTTAAATTAAGGTTAGACAATCGAAAAGAGGGGATGACTTAAATTTCTTCTTTCTTCTTTGTTTCTTTTCTATTGGGTTTAACTTATACCATTTTTAATTTATCTATTCAACTAACAACTTTACGTTTGTATTTGTGTCCTTAAGAAAGTTTATCTGTGGTAACTTGTTTCAATTCTTGGACTTATTATTCTCGTACGTTTGGTTTTAAATTTTATTTATATCAGTCATTTACTTATTCACGGTTTTTAGACTTTTAGCTTTTAGACTTTATTTGACTCAGTAGCACTTTACTACGCCGTATCAGTTTACCACTTTCAAATTAGATTTTAATGTCTGCGTTTATACGATGTCTTTTTATGTAATTTTCTTTGATATATCTTTTATTTAAAAACATTTTAAAACAGAAATTTGTTACGAGTTTTCAAATTAATTCTAGTAAATATTAATTAATGTTATTGATTTTCTACTTCTCATTAGAAAACTTTTTTCTTTCAAGATCAAGTCAGTTTTGTAATATGTCTTGCTTGAATACGTGTTGATCTCATAAACTTGGAAAGTATTAAGTTTCATTCATTTTTCAGAATCTTAATATTTATTCCATACGCACACGCATGTATATATATATATATATATATATATATATATATATATATATATATATAAAACGTCCAATAATTATTTTCTTACCTGGTCGGTACTGTTATCCGTATGATCCTGGCTCTCAGTTCCCGACTTGGGGGTCGTCGACCCCCCATCACGTTCGTCAATTACGAGGTCGATTGGCATTTTACCTTTTAAACAACTGATGTAGCGTTGGCAGAAGTTGTCGCATAATTCGTGAACCTATGGGAGTAGAAAATGTGTATACATTAAAATACATCAGCACCATGCCTGTTATGACATATGGCATCTAAACATGGGCACTGAAGAATGCAGCAAAAGAAAGCTAAAAGTGGCACAACGTAAAATGAGACGCATTAAGCTCAGTATCAATTTATGCGGAAGATAAAAGAAACACCTGGACCAGACAGAAAATTGGAATAAGCGACATCATCATCATACGCACGGCTAAACATAGTTAGCTCCCCTTTCGAGGGGCACAAATAAAATATAGACCTCTAGAGCAATAGAATGCACGCCAAAAGAAAAAATAGAAAAGACGAAACGAAAGGCCAAAAACCCGGTGTGGTGACCTTTATAGCCAACTGCAGTGGAAGGAAGCCGGAAAGGGCTCTGTCTTCCAGGGGTTATTAAAAACTCTGATGATGATGATGATGCTGATAGTATTAGCAGTAAACGGTATTCAAGTATAAAGGTTAATTAAATGGTATCCTGTCAATTAAATAATGAAGAATATTATGTGAAAATTGTAATGATAAATGGGGAGAGCTAAATATAATTGAGGATGTTTATTTAAAGACGACTATAATGTAGTCTGCAAGGTTGCTATCATATGGTAATTTACACCAAGAATAAAAAGCTTCTAGTAGAAAAAATTATTATTTATGAAAATTCATGATAACTATTCGTTACCATTGGATTTAAAAGAGAATATGTTATAACCTTCAGTGAAGGAGCCCATTAATAACGTGTTTATCAAATGGGGAGTTTTCGGAAAATAAAAATGGTCATTTTGTTTAGTAATGATTCACTACTTTTCCAATCTAAAAGTCAGTCTAAGAATAGGGTTATGAAATGAAGAGATTATCGATTGAATCATGAAGTGTTATGAGAGGATTATAAATGATAAATCGAACGAATTAAGTTTGATTATGAGGACGGTTTATAACAAGTAGCTTCTACATTAGATTGGAAGACGACCATGTTGCATGTTATTTAATTATTGGAATTCTTTTTGAGATGAGTAAATTGTATATTTTATTTCTTTATTTTTATTTCTTTATTGATTTTTATTTATTTAAGATTCAGCATTCCTATCCAGTCGCGGTTAACAATCTGACGAAGGTCAGGGGAATATTTGGCCGAAACGTCGTGAAAGAACTATGAAGGTGAGGAAAATAGTCCGCAAATAAATAAATAAAATAGACCATGTTGTAGTCTGCATGAACAAATAATAGCATGAAATTATGTTTATATGTGTGTGGTTTGAATAAAATCTTAATAAAAACATGTCACTGACTATAAAATGAAGTATCAACAATCATAGCTTTCTCTAAGCTAAATCAAAATATTGTATTTGAGGGTTTTTTTTTGTTTTGTTTTTTTCAGTGAAGCAAGTTTGTATAACCTGCCCTGATTTTTACATAGATCGGATATTTTGAACCTTATATAAGCATTAAATATTATTTTTATTTTTTGGTGTCCTTAGATATGAAGCTCCATAATTTGTGTATTCGTTTAAACCAAAGCAGGCCAGAGGATTAGATGACCAATACGTGGTGGAAAAACAACAACTATGGAAAGCAATAATTACTGTGGATACAGTTACAAGACAACATTCCTATCCCGTCGTGGTTAATCACCTGAAGAAGTTCAGGGGATAAGTTGGTTGAAACGTGATGAATCAACAACTATGAAAATTAGGATAACAGTCCGCGAAAAACAAAAAAAAAAACGAATACACAAACTATGAAGCCTCATCTCAAAGGATTCCAAAAAAATGAAAATAAAATAATATATAATACCATTCGGCACGGACCCGACAATGGAAGACCAGATAAGAGAAAATTGGATTTATAAGGCCATAAACTCCAGCCCTTATGGACCTTACTAGGTCCGTGGCAGAGTGGATAGAGGCATTGAGTCTCTACGGTTCCAGGTGAGCATTGCCTAGATATAGTAGTTTCAATCCTACCCAAAGCATGCCAAAGGATTAGTTGGCTAAAACGTGGTGAGACAACAACTATGGAATGCAATAATTATTGGGGGTACGGTTAAAAGACTCAGCATTCCTATCCCGTCGTAGTAAAACACTTGAAGAAGACCAGATGATGAATTGGTTGAAGCGTGGTGAAACAACAACTATGAAAATGAGGATAAGAGTCCACAAAGAAGAAAAAAAACGAATGCACCTATTGTATTATTGCGAAAATTTTAAATGTTATTTTACTAAATATTTTGGAATTTATTTCAAGTTCCGTAATTTTAAGATGCGGATTGATAACTT
Organism: Euprymna scolopes; assembly: GCF_053919585.1. Taxonomy (NCBI): domain Eukaryota; kingdom Metazoa; phylum Mollusca; class Cephalopoda; order Sepiida; family Sepiolidae; genus Euprymna; species Euprymna scolopes. The sequence goes on along the minus strand of NC_136521.1, from coordinate 244,773 downwards.
GTATTATTTAGATAAGGAAGAGAGATCAATCAAGTTGTAAAAAAGAGAGAATGCGATACTACAGTAATAGCAAATATATAAATAAAGGACTTTGGCGTTCAAGCAGCAAAGAGTGAGTGAAGGTGAGAGTAGTAGGCAAAAACTGAGTAGGAAATAAATGACTTAATGATTTAATTTTAAAGTACGCCTAAGTAGAAGAATGAAAAAGCTTTATTACGCAATCAAATTTAGTTCCTTCCATTAATCATTTTCAATCTTATATTTTTTGTTTTTCAATTAACATCCGTCAGTTGATTACATAAATAAATAGATAAGATATACTTACTTTTTCTAATTCCAGCAAATGAAAGCGAAGTACTTGGATTGCTTGGATCATCTAAAAGATATTGAAAATTATATTTTTTTCGGTTCAAATTATTTTAAATAATTCAAGAGTTATTTGCACTCAGCATATTTATTTAATAAACTCTATTTTCACAAGGAAATCTTTGCTCTCTCTCTCTCTATGCATATTTTTGTTTTGTCTTTTTTACTTTTCATCGCTCTGCTCGCATTCTACAAAAAGGTACGATAAAACTGTGATGAGCTTCCTTTTTACTGTACCATTTTAAATAAATGTATATGCAGTTAAAAAAAACAAAAATAGCAATGCTGCAAAATGTTTAAAATACTTCATTTTCGGCAAGTTCCTAAAACTGGTCTCGTCTCTTCAGAAGCAGTTATAAAATTTATTTGGGTATTTGCAGAAGGCCCGATGTGTTGAAAGTTATAACTGGACTATTTTATATTTCTGATATTATCGTAGCCAATATATTTCTAATATGAAATAGCAATAAAGAGCTTTAGAAATTGCTTATGATAAAAAATTGATTTTTTCAGAAGCAATAAAAATGAACACAAGCATATTAAGGTTGAATGAAAAATCTCGGTTGATCTACAGAATAATCAGTTCTAAAAATAATTTGGCTTTAAAACAATTGTAAAACTTTTGTATGAAATTCATTTAAATGAGCTACAAATGTATATAACTGTTTATATCAATGAGGATCAAACATTCCTTAATGAATTTATGTTAATATTGTTAACTATCTTTTAAAAAAAGTTTTTAACAAAGTATAATACATTAGAAGTGTATACTTTGCTTAAAAATATGTGTGTAGCGTGTTAAATGTGTTTATATATACATACATATATATTTTTTTAAAAGCATTGATGATGTAGTTTGGTAAGAAATACCATTAAATGAGGGAGAAGCTAAGCATAATAATGACAATATTGAAAAGTTAATTTTTGTTTCAACATTGTTATTTGTTCTATTTCTTTGTTTCGTATCGAAAGTATGTTCTCATCAAGCTGCAATATCACCTTAAAAATTCAACCTCTCTTGTTAAGAACTAAACAGTATACAGCGAGGGCTAAGGATAAGTGGAGTGATTTTGGGAAAGTACTGGTGCACTCACATATACTTCGGTATAGTCGGTAATGAAAAAGGAGCCTTCAGATAACCCACGATTCTGGTTAACCGATTTAACCTCGTTAATATTATTTGATTTCTTTTGTTTATATGCTCATTGTTATGTCAAGTCAGCTAACGTTATACTGTTACGCTAATTTTGACATCTCGGAATGAATTTTTTTAATGTCTTTCTTGGAACTTTACTGATTCAGTCTATTGGTGTTTGGCTGACCTCAAATGCACGTACTTAGTTACGTTTGGAAATTCTCATTTTGTTTCCAACATTTTCGTTCATTTGTTTTGTCACCTAAAGAGGATTCACAAAAGAAGTGAATACGTTCGTGATAAACATAGAACATAGAATATTATTGTTTATTTTTATATTTGGCCAAAAAATCGAGCATTAGAAAAATAATTAAAATAAAAAGTATAAGCAAGTGTATTAATAGTATTATGTTAAACGCTATTTGATTAAATAAATATATATACTTACCAAACTGTCCAATTCGTGGTTTGCTGAGAATAAGGGTTTTTCCGCTCTAGCCTGAAAATGATAAAAACACCAAAATTTATATATATATATATATATATATATATATATATATATATATATATATGTGTGTGTGTGTGTGTGTATCTTGCAATTTATTGTATTTAGGGCAGCATTTACATATAAGTAAATAATACAAAGTTTTCATTTAGATAGCTTGATAGTACAATACTAGAGTTATAAATATATTTCGTAAAAACAACACTGTACAAAGAACAGAAACTCATATGGTTGCTCATTTTCAAAATGCTAGGCTTTTAATGGTAAACACTTGGTGCAAGTGTTTCGGCAAGTCGTCATACAAGTCATGAATTAAAACTTTTTACAACTGGGCAATCTCACCAGCGCATAGAAAAAAACAATTTTCCAAAGTTTTTACACCATATGAAAAGGACTCTGTTATTAACATTGCAGGTATTCACATTTTTATCTACAACATATATTCATGCGTCATGCAAATATTATCAACATTTTATAGTGAAGTGCACTTGCATTTTGCATTCTATTAAAGCCTGTGTGAGTAGTGACTTTTCCATTGTTTTTGACCATGCTTCCTTTATAACTTCTGACGCTTACGGACTCTGGTGTCAGGTTCGCAGCAGTTTTTTTAAGAATTACATTTCAAGCAACATACGTTATTTTTCATTACTCACAATATTATTGTTTAATTAATCTTTACAAAGACACATGTTTTATTGTTTGCAGATTTAAAACCAAGTAATTTTAATCATGAACCTATGTTTACAGCATCGCATAAATGTGTTTACATTTTGAAATGATAGTCATGAAGTGAAATGTGTGTTTAGCGTCAGTTTTTATAATTAAATTTCAAACTGTCAACATTATTATCTATTATTCAAATTTCAATATTATTATTTAACAACATATATGTTTTATTATTTTTAAACATCATTTTATGCATATGCGTTTCACACATGTTGTACGTTTTACACATGATAGTAATGATATTCAGCCCCGATACCATGACTAAACCACGAGGCATCACCCGATGAAGGATCTTTTGGAAGCAATGCTGCTGGGCAAGCAACTTTTATGGTTATTAGGCATGTCTAACAGTGTGGTTGCAAGATTTCTTTTGCCAATCAACTATTCTGTGATTTAAGTTATCCATCCATGTGCGCGCAACATAACTGCATCAACACCACAGTTTCGTTCTTAGGATGTGCTCCAAGCTAGTCAAATTCAATTGCAAATCAATCTGATCAGGGATCTGTCATTGAGCTGCAGTCGGACTAAAGGGTATTGGGTGAAGATCTAGCATTTACTGCTATGCAACCTGAGGATCCTGACACGGCTATGATACAAATTAGCCCGGATGTGAGCCAAGAAAATTTAGCCCATACTGCCTTAATCATTGTGGTTGTTCATACATCCTAGGTAAATATAAGTATCATGAACAGCCAGAATATTGTTATCTCGTACCATATCTTTGTGATAATGCCGTATATAAGCCAAGTCTGTCTCAGAAATCTCTATAGTTTGAGGTAAGGGCTAACTTAAACTTTATTCATTATACCGTGCTTAGTCTCGCATCGCACCAAACAATATTTTCACTGAGAAACGAAATGCCGGCCAGAATAGTTTGGGGATTATAGCAGAGAACAACGTTAAGTTGACTATTTATTATTACTCTGTTTCGTGTGCTTAGTTAGCATTTGCTAACTAAACATTTATAACTTACCATTTATAACATTAATGTTTTATCCATCTTTTTCATTTGTCAATTTAGTTTCATTTATATTAATTAGTAGAATGTTTCATAGCAATCCCAATGACCCTACCGTCGGCTAAAATACACTATGCCAGTAGGAGGAAAGCCGTTTCTAGACATCTGTAACCGTGTTGCTTTATCAGATATTACTATGGCTTCACAATAGATGAGCAAGCATCTCCTTGCCTTGGTTCGTTCAACCGTCGGTTCAGTTTTATGACAGAGACGGTGTTAAACAATGATAGTCTTTCTGCTATCTTCTCGGCTGCAACTTTTGGTATTAAAAGATTGTGAAAATAAGCAGCAAGTCAGACTCTGAATTCAGAAAGAATTCTCCACTCTAAAGAAAATGTCAAGGTAGATTTTTTTTTTCTTTAAGTCATCATGATAATAATTTATATGAAAATTAAGTTACATACGTAATTATATGAGTCTATGTGAATAGTAATAGTGATACTGGCGAAGCATACATTTTTCGGTCAATTTTGACACGAGTCACAGACTAGTACATATACGAGGTATTTCAATACGTTTCCAGACTTTTTCGTATGGGCGGTTTTATTGAATGTACACACGTGAATTTTTGTCCCCCTCGAATTAATCTCTTCCGGCTGCAATGCACTTGTGCCGTTCCAAAAACTTCTAAAAGGCCCCATGAAAGTCCTCTTATGTGAGCGTGCCAATGACCCTCGACACAGCCTCTTTAATCTCCTCAATTGTTTGTCTAACGACAGCTTCTAAGGTTTTCCCTTCCTTGAGCTTAGGGAAGAACCAAAAGTCACAGGGAGCAATGTCTGAACTATAAGAAGGGTGAGGAATTGTCTTGATGCCCATGACAACGTCTTTCTTTCTGATCTTCTTTGAACACCCTTCAGAAAATGTTCGCGCAAATCTTCCACATCTCACGAATAATTGTATGTGCAGTTTCCACACTGACAGAAAAACGATGCACTCATTATCTCTAGAGACACACAACGATACTTAGCCATAAAATTCTTTATTTGGCGAATCAACTCTGGTGTTTTGACTTCCTTAATTCCTCCGTACTCTCATTATCCTTCAGAGACTCCTTGCGTTCATTGAATTTCTCATGCCACTCAAAAATTGATGATCGATTAATGCAAGATGGGCCAAAAGCAGTATTAAGAACTCCATGTGCTTTCTATGGCATTTCTTCAAGCATAAAACAGAATTTTATTGCATATCTTTCTTTTAAAGTGTCTTCACGTCCAGATTGCGTTTTTAAAAATCACCAACTCTGACGATCAAACTTTAGTAGGGTTTGTTCCACTCCCTGCTGTAGCAGTTCATTTGAATCTGAAATCATAAAAACTGGTTAGTCCTCTCATAGGATGTATAACAATAACATACTGAATTTTCACGAGTCTATGATAATTTTAAATGCCTGTACAAAAGAAAAAAATGCCTGGAAACTTATTGAAGGCACCTCGTATATAGATACTTACTAATACTTGCTTTGAAAAGACTGCAATGTCTTCATTAAATGATTCGGACGAACAGACGTCCCCACCGGCAACTCCGGGCTCCCTGGGCGTGCAAGTGGCCAATTCGCATTTTTCAAAGATAAGGGCAAGCAAAGGAAACAGTGGGTGCCTGGAAAAAAAGAGATACACTTATTGTGTTAGAATTTTGAATCAATAGAATATATGTATTTTTGTGAATATGTATATTAAATTAGAAGAATGCTCTTTCCAAGAAGATCCCCGAACATTGAACACAGGAGATGTTCTAAAATTAAGACCTATTTTTTAATCTAAAACAAAAATGTTGAACTACGACGACGAAAGTGGTATCATTAAAATAAGCGAAGTTTTGTACTCAATAATTTATATTTTTTACATAGTTAACAGCATTTTGATACACTTTTGCTAGCCTCATATTATGCCAAGGCCATAAAAGTCTGAAGCACAGTCATATTTCTGTCACCTCTCAAATCCTGAATGCATCTAACTGAACTGACATCATCATGATGAATAATTGTAATTTTTTCCGTTCCTTATATTACGGCCGATACTGTATACACATATAAAATACATATATATATACACACACACATATATATATATACACGCATATATATATACACACACACATATATATATACACACACACAAATATATACACACACACATATGTATATACACATATATATATACACACACACACATATATATACATACACACATATATATACACACACACACATATATATACATATATATACACACACATATATATACACACGCACACACATATATATATACACACATATATATATTAATATATATTTATACATACACACAAGCTGTATATACACGGTGTTGCCCGGTCGAAACATGTTGCTAGGCGGAAAGTTTAATCACATACTATTTAAGATACACCGCATATCCTAACTTGTTACAAAAATTACATGTTGAATTAAGGCAGGTATACAACACATGTCCATGTAAATCAAAGTCAAAGTAACTCTCATAGTTAAGAGATATAGCGTTCATTGTTGACATGAATAAGCTTACTCTCCGTTTAAACTCATTTGTTATCACTTGTATTAATGATTGAAAATAAATTAAATATAGTTTTTTTTTTAAATAAATAAAATTTATATAATATTTCTTAATAGAAGAATTAAAACAATTCTATTGCAACAAATAATAACATCGAGGTAATTATTAAAATAGATTTTCTTTCATGTAAAAAAATTACTCATTGAATGTAAATTTCCATTGAATTAATACTATATATAGAACTCATGGTAGATTAAAGTGTATATAAGTCAGTTTTCAGTATGAAAATTAATTTGTGAAACAGTGCACATTTTTCGCATATTAATTAAATTGCGAACAAATACACAGACAGGAATACAACTGTTATATATATATATATATATATATATATACATATATATATATATATACATACATATATATATATATATACGTATGTATGTATTTATATATATATATACGTATGTATGTATTTATATATATATATATACGTATGTATGTATTTATATATATATATATACGTATGTATGTATTTATATATATATATATATACGTATGTATGTATTTATATATATATATATATATACGTATGTATGTATTTATATATATATATACGTATGTATGTATTTATATATATATATATATATATACGTATGTATGTATTTATATATATATATATACGTATGTATGTATTTATATATATATATATACGTATGTATGTATTTATATATATATATATATATATACGTATGTATGTATTTATATATGTGGGTGTGTATGAAACCTGTTAGAATGTGCGTTTTATTTTTGTTGTCTTACCTGTTCACACTGTTTCGTAGTGGCAGCTCCAAAACGGAGCAAACGAGTGTAATGAAAACGGAAGACGAATGTTAAGAATAAAAACGTGTTCGTTTTACATTTTTTTAGCTTAAAAATGCCAATAACAATTATTATTGAAGTGTTGAAAAACTTGAAAAAAAAAAAACAACCTTTACTGGGATATTCTTTGGGTAACTTCATTTTTATTTTGCAAAAGGTAAATTCGTTTATTTGCGTTTTAGTTTGCTTCATATATTTCATGAACCAAAGAAGTATTGCTCTTAATGACAACACAGAAAATCTCGAAGGAAACTTTTAATGGTGTCGTCAGACGTTGAGAAAATTTTAAGCTTTACTGAAACTTATCTGAATGCACTAACTACTAACATATCGATTTCTTTACTTGGAAGCGAACATTAACTGATACACACACATGTATACATATTTATGAATGATTATATATATCTGAATATATGAATATATGGATACATAATTATATATGTATATCTGAATCTCTCTGTGTATGAATAAATATATGGAATAAATATATGCTTATAGCAAATAAACAAAACAGAAAACAGAGTTTTGGTTAGCTTACTTACTATTAGTTGTACTTATTTATTGAGAACTGTTGAAGTAAATATTGAAATATATAATAGAGAGTAGTTTTTGAAAATATATACATGGCAATTAAGCTACACCGAATATTATGCATTTCCGTCAGGCTATTTCATGGAATCAGTGTTTTTTTGGAGGGGGTTTTCACTGAAGAATAACCACTATTTACATTTAAATAGTAGATATTTCCTACATTGGCTCCTTAAAAAACACAGAAAGTTATTAGAGTTAAAAATACATCGCGATAAAACAAATAAAACCCAGAAAGAATCAAATCAAATTACGATCAATTCTAGTTATGTAACTTTTTTAATCATTACCTAATTAATATTGGTCGCCATCTTTCTCATGAAAAAAAGCTACCTAAATTACGACAACCCTACCTAGTAAATTCTACGAGATTTATTTTTGTTATAGGTTACAAAAATTAATATAAAATAACTTAGTTAATTTTTAAATAATAATTATAATAAAATGTATATATTTCATGTGATTTGGTAACAATGCTTACTTTATAAACAATGTCCTGCTTAAGTATAGACATGTATATATATATATATATATATATATATATATATATATATATATATGTGTGAGAGAGAGAGAGAGAGAGAGAGAGCGAGAGAGATGATTAAAACATATTCAAGTCCCAAATAAATGTTATATACGTGTTTATATTGATTTCTCTGTTTATTTCTCAGTAAATAATACACTTTCCTTGATTCGATGAATTTTAATTCCGACTTACGCCCAATTTATCTTAAACCTCATATTTTACCAGTACCTAAAATCAAAATAATGTTATGATTTTTTATTAAATTGGAATTCTAGACATAAGATTTAGTATGGTTGTTTTGCTTCTAATCTTTGTAAGAAGACATAGAAGTGGTGTGAGTCTGTTTTGTTTGGAAAATTATATTTACACGCCATGCGACTGGTATTCTTCTAGATATTGTTTACATACTAGATGCTGAAATCCCAGGTAATTATTTTTACATTTGTGGCTAAAACAATTAAATATAACCCTGTTCAATCCGGCTTCTCATAATGAAGTCAGAATAGAAATCTGCAAAGTATTCTTTAGGATGAGACAGTTAATTATTTCCACATTTGCGCTAAAATAAATGACCCGGTCTAATTGGTTGTAGCCTTTAATAACGTCGAGATTAACTCGTGTAACCCCATATAATCAATATACAGGGAAAGGAGGTTGTTCCTACCAAATGTCAAGTTTGTATTTCTAGCCGTTTGGTTGTCTATTGCCTTTAAACAAACAAACTGACATTTATCAGTATTTTCCAGTATTGACTTATATTATTCATATTGAGTATTTCATGTTCATTCGTACCTTATCTTTTCTCTCACTCATTGAATTATTTATGATTGATAATAAATCTGATGTCGCTAAGTTAAAAATGTATCTGACTTTATTTAACACTTAATAAAAAAAAAAGCTAAGAAATACCAAGAATTGCTGAGATGCGTGTTTAAGTTTTGGATGGATACGATCACCTCTACACAGTCCTGCAGTAATCAGCTCCTGCACACGTCTAATACAACCCAGGCTTGGCTGCTCAACAATGTTTCTCACTACTGATCAGTGGACTTGTTGCCGCCCTTTACAGGCGACTGACATCCTTGACTATTTCCTTGAAGCCAAGACCAACAAGCACGTCCACAACACAGTCGACTTTAAATACTGCCATAGTGGAAGCGTTCACCGTTAGAGATAAGGACATTATCGCTAAAGGGTGTGACTCACTGCCCGTTACCCTTGAGATAGTCGTCTCTATTGAGGATGGTTACAATAGAAAGTTATCTATTATGAAACTAACTGTTGCTAAGTAAACTATCAGGTCTTTTCACATACAAAGTTCGTTTTTTATTGTTCGTTTCGTTGTTTCTGTTCGTCAAAAATCAGATTTTGTTGCAACATCCTGTACTTTAATTTCCTCTTAAGATCACTTTAGCTTAGGTCTTTTTTTTATTAAACGCAGCGTTCTTTACTTCCTCTCATGTTAAAAAGACTTTCTATTTAGAAATGCATTATTAACACAGGGAAACAAAGATTTCACGCTGACATAGCGTGTTAAATGTAATTTTCAGTGTTAAATTTCTTGATTTAATGAATTTCTACATTTCCACAGAAAATACGTCTTTTAACAGCTAATTAGCTAATAGCTCCGGCATCTTGCTGCTTACATAACCTGTTCGAAGATGCCAGCACGAAGTTGTTAGATATTCTCTAATAAACTGCATAAGTGCCTCAACGTCATATAACAGATTTTTAATCAATATTCGAATTATAATTCTAGGTATAAGGTTTAGAATCATTATATGTTCATTTCAATCTTCGTAAAGAGAACATAAAAATAGTAGAAATCGATTGTGTCCCAGGAATAAATTTAACTCGTTGTCAGAGTCATATTTTTCTGAATAACTAGACGCTAAGCAAATTCATATTTGAACTATGTTATCATCTGTCAAATATATTTAAAAGAAATGAAACTATCCAATCTGATGGATGAAGGAAAAGTAAAGATAGCTGACTTTACCCATTTTAAAATTAATTCTTCCAAAATCGAATTCTATTGTTTCGACGATTAAAAACAGTATAGGTTTTAATAAATACATTTAAAAACTGACATTCGTTTTATTGATTCAAAGAATATTTAATTGACAATTATTTTTCGGCAAGAAGACAGATATTTTAAAAGTTTTTTTTTCTAGAATTACATTGTAACATTTTAAATAACTACATAAAATAGAAATATCATAAAAGAGCTTTGTTTCTAAATAGTGTTGA
>NC_136521.1:201767-226767 GCF_053919585.1 Euprymna scolopes | reverse complement strand
GTATATACATATATATAAATATACACACACATATATATACATATATATAAATATACACACACATATATATACATATATATAAATATACACACACATATATATATACATATATTAAAGACTGAATTTATCTATTTAAAACGTAAGAAAATTTCCTAATATGCTTAGTCGTTGATACGCGAACGGCTTTAAACAGGATTAACTAATTTGTGTATTCTTTTTAAAAAATGAAATCTCTTAATACATTATTCATTTTTTTCCGTTTTCTTATTTCATGATTTATTTCTTTTAACTAGTTTCTACTGTGTGGATAATTGTATAACATTTAGAAAAAATCTGCACACATTCATATATTTATATATACAGAGAGTTTGAATTGTCTTTTCCAGTGTTCAAATTACTCATTGGAAAACCGTCCTCAAATGTCTTTGGTTTTTATCTGACATAAGGATACTTCTCATTAGAACAGAAACGCTAACCAAATATTCAAAATATCAAATTCGAAACCCAAATGAAACTACACCGTGTAACTCATCGTTATGAATAGTGGAATATGTATTTTTGCCAACAGAGTTTGTTACATGGGAAAATTATCTAGTTTTGTACACTTTACTATTTAGGTCAATGCCACCACAACCTTACTATATCCCCAAACGAAATAAAAAAATTAAACTAATGGTATTATTTTTTCTTATACCAGTCCTGCGACGCGTATATCTATTTGTTTTAGTTTGTAGTCTGTTTGTTTGTTTCTCCCTTCCAACTCTTCTCGGATACTATATATATATATATATATATATATATATATATATATATATATATATAAAGCTTAACGTGTGTGTGTCTGGTGATGAATAGGCTTCTATATGGTTGACTATTATAGAAAACTGATTAAATATAATGATAGAAGATGTATCGAGACACAGGAATGGGTATGTTTGATCTGGCATAATGATGATTCATTAAAATTGTGGAGTCTGCGTACGCACCTGGTTCACAAAGTATGGAAATAAAAAATTTAAAAAATAAAAAAAAACGTTTACAAGTGTTTTTGATATAGATGTACATAATTATACTGCGGTATGTTTTAACTTAAATAGGGATGGTATAATAAAATTGTGGGGTCTGTTTTCGCGCCTGGCCTCCATAGAATGGAAATAGGCACAAACTTTAATAAAGACTTTTCATATCTATCTGCGTAAGTATAATTTGATAATTATGTTTCAGTTTGAAGAAATATGGTATGATAAAATTATGGGGTGTTCGTTCGCGCCTGACCTCCATAGAATGGAAATATGTCACAAAGTTTAATAAGGTTTTTTAATATAGATCCACAGAATATTGTGATAAGTGTTTTAGTGTGAACAAGTATGGTATAATAAATTATAGGGTTTATCTATTTTATTTTTACTTTCATCATATATTGCTGTGGTTTTGATACCCCCCAAATTCGAAGCTATCTCTTTACAACCCTTCCTTTTCATAACCTATCATACTTTCAAAAATCAAAGTCCATTTTCTGTAGGCTGTTTTTTGAACCCAGTCAACAATGGGATCTTTTGCTAGTATATATATATATATATATATATATATATATATATATATATAGTCATCCACATACAGTACTGTTTCGCTGTTTCACAGCTCATCAGTGCGGCTAGACAGGCAACTACCTCAAGCCAGGATTGAAACCCGACCGTTTGTGCGGCAGTCAAGGCTCCTAACCATTACGCTATTGGCGGCTGCTTGAACGAGTAGTGAGTTTAACGATGTTTTGATATCGTCTGAAATACCTCCGCTCGATTTGTATATATATATATATATATATATATATATATATATATATATATATATATATATATATATATATACTTTTAAAAAAAAACACATTGTTGTTTTTTTTTTTTTTTTTAATAAAACCTTGGTCTTGCTCCTTTAATTGAAAAAGAAAAATTAGGGCTTGAATTACATTTTTCGAGGAGTTATAAGCTTGGAAATATGGGGTGGAATTATTCACTATTTTCACGAAATTTCTGACACTGCTACCTGTGTGTCGCTACTTTTGAGTATTTCGTTGATTTAATTACTTCTTTTACCTGAATATATTTATATATTTCTAGGTAAGTGTACTTGTATATGTGTTATTAGTAATCCGGTCTTGAATGTATTAATTTGTGATTCAATATGACTTTATATCTATACTTAAATAGCTTAAACTTTCAACTTAATAGTATAGTTACACCTTTACTTATGTGCATGTATGTATATATATATATGTGTGTGTGTGTGTGTGTGTATGTGTGTATATATATATATGTGTGTGTATGTGTGTATGTGTGTATATATATATATATATATATATATATATATATATATACGTATATGTATTGTATTCTTTTTATATACATAAATATTAGTAGATTTTTATTTATAATTATTGGCCCTATTTAATTTATTTAATCCCCTCTTATGGCTAAATTTGTTATATTAAAAAGATAATAAATATTAATTTTATTCTGTCTTTATTATTATTATTATTATTATTATTATTATTATTATCATCATTATTATTATTACTATTATGTTTATTATTACTATTACTATTATTATAATAATAATTTTAATATTGTTTTATCATTACTTTTTTTTTCTTCTGTTATTTATATATTTATCTAATAAAAACGTGAAAACTTTAAACATATCATTTAGCATAAAGGGCCTAATTAATTGTAGACGTATGTTTGAACTGCGTTGATATTACTCGTGGACGTATGTTGGCTGGATACATTCGCTGTCTTTTTTGACATGTTCATTTCTGACGCTTGGATTGTATCTTCTGTTTGTATTTGTAATAATATGTTTCATTACTGAATTGTATAACTGTTCATAAATTGGTTGACACGCAGATCTTTTTCTTTTTCTTTTTCTATATACTGTCAAATTCTTACTTTCTCTCTTTCTCTCTTTAACTAGATCTCATCATTCTTTCCTTTCCTTTCCCTTCTAGTCCTTATTCTCTTTATAATAACCATTTATATCTTTTCTTTTCTTCTCCATATTATATATATATATCTATCTATCTATCTATATATATATATATATATATATATATATATATTTCTCTCTATTTTCTTTTTCTATTTCTTTCTCTATTCCTTTTTTTTCTCTTCTCAATCACTCTCTATCCATTATAATCTTTTAACTTTATTTAAATTGCCCCTCCCTCTTTACATTTTATAAGTAAAGTTCTGTGTTTTAAGTTTTTTAACTCCAACTTTTAAAGAGTTCCTACTTAAAATAAAAATCCATTATTCATTGAACTTTTGAATAGTCAAGTCGCTGCCTGATGATATCTGTTGTTTGATTGAAACAAGTGGCTATTTGTAGCAACGGGATGTGAGCATGTTTATATAACCATAAACAAATATATATATATATATATATATATATATATATATATATATATATATATATATAATTTAGTCATTCAATAAATTTAAAAAATTATGACGTGAAATATTTAAATTTCGTATCACAAGATTTTATTATTCTATGTAAGACAAAGAATCGAGCAATTTTTATTTAGGTGGGATAGTACTTCTAGAATAATACTGCCAATAATATTTTGTAAAACTTATAATCGCAGATTTCCATACCAGTTCATTGTTAGATAACTTTATTCTGAAGTATATATTCTTTTAGTCCGCCTGTCTGTTCGTTCCAACTTTTCTCAGAAACTACTATAGCGATCTGGCTTAAATGTTGTATGGACCTTATTAGAAGGTGCAGAGACGAAGAATAATTTGACCCGTTCGATACAAACCTAGGTATTAATGCGATTCGTATACAATGCAAAAATGCGCATAACTATAACCATATTAAACATCAATATAATAAAACGCATTCTAAGTCAATTGGCTCTAACTTTGGCTCGTTTTAACGGTCTAAAAAGTTTAATATTTATATATAAACCAAAATTGGAATAGAGTTGAATTAAAACAGGTTGTGCACAGAACAAGTATTCAATATACTTTTAAATAGAGCCATATAAACCGCATTTTTCTAACACATGATCCTTATATATATATATATATATATATGTGTGTGTGTGTGTGTATGTGTGTGTGTGTGAGAACCGTGTGGACCTGGCTAGCCAGTTTAATTCGACACCATGTACCTGTTTCACCTGTGCTACCTACTCCTGACCGTCAGGTCTGCACCGAATGACTCGCGTAACGTAAGTAATTCTCTCCTACCTGATTTATATGGAGAAGATACTAAAAATTCAAAACATTCATTTTAAATATTCGAATCCAGTTAAGAATATAAACAAACGTTTTTATTCTAATTTTGTCAAAGGCATTACTAAACTTTGAATCTAGAAAATGTCTGACGTTTACGGCTTATGTTTTAGCTCTTTCAAAGTAATTGCTATTTCTTTTAATTACATTTTCACCACAAACAAGGCATAGTGCCACTCTGATGCAATGGTTACTATCGGGAACATAAATTGAAGGGATACTATGTCGGCAGTTGTGCAGCAAGAATTCTGTTCACCTTACACTTGAACTTCTGCATGCCAGAACAATTGTGGAAGCAGGAATCTGGAAGGAAATTCCAAAAGTCTAGCATTTCTGGGGAAGAAAGTATTGGAGTAGACCGCTTTTTTAGATGCAGGGATCTCTACTATGTAGGGGTGGGACTTTGTTGCCTGTCGGATTCGTCGGGATTATTTACGTCGAAGGGGTACAAGGGCTTGTAGTTCGTCGGAGCATCCAACATTAAAATACTTGTAAAACAGACAGAGAGATGCAACATTTCGTCGATTGGACAGAGGTTGAAGCTTAAATGACAGTTCAAGACCTATCAGGTTGGCGACTCTCTGTTGAACCCTGTTCAAGTGTGAAAGACTAGTAACAAATGCTAATTATTTGTAAAATAATATGTGAAATGTATCATCATGCCGTCAGGTCATTCATGAGAATGCTACTAGTAAAATGTAAACCAGTACCACCTGGCCATGTTCGGGTTGTTAGCGACTAAACCGGCACCCTGCAGGATTAAAAATAAAACCAATTTAAGGACGGATGTGCACCAAGTGCTTACGGCCATCTAGCAAACTCTTCCAGGTATGGGATAAATGCCCTCGCAAACCCGCAGCCTAAGGATGGACAGTATGGTTAAAACCGCAGGACTATGACGTACAAGGATAAAAAAAACGTGTCCTCAGTTCCCAGCAGTTCACAAGCCGGCAGCAAAGGGCACAGCAATAGAATAAAGGGTGCTAAAAATCCCTGGGTTCGAACCGGATGCCATTGGAAATTGAATATTGGAACGTACAACATGAGGTCACTTTCTACTTACGTTAGAGTCACCGAATTAAAGGATGAACTACAGAAGATCAAATTTGATGTTATAGGAGTGTGTGAAACCAGATGTAAGGGTGAAGGATGTCTCATCCTTAACAAAAGCAGACACCACTTATTCTATAAGGATGGCAACACCTTCTACAATGGAGTCAGTTTTGTGGCCACAACAAGAATATTGCAGGAAACATCAGAAACTTCAATGGTGTTTCACACAGAATGGCACAGCTAACTATCAGCATCAACAAAGGATGCCTCATAAACGTCATCCAGGTTTAGCTTCCAATGTTGATAAACTTCTTTTTACCAGTAAAGCATGTCACACCATCCTTATGGGGATTTCAATGCCAAGGTTGGAATAGGAAATACATTTGAATCAAGTACTGGTTCATACGGTCATGGAATACGAACAGCAGAGGTGATACCCTTGTTCACTTTGCAGAACACCACCATTAAAAAATTATGAACATGTTCTTCAAAAAAAAAAAAAAAAAAAAGCAGACGCTTGACTTGGATATCCCCTAATAGCACCACGAAGAATGAAATTGACTTCTTCCTCACCAGCAGGCCACACACTATGATTGATGAAAAAACAGGTGAAAAAGTGGGAGTGACTACCGAATGATCAGAATGTCTCTTACGACAGACACGAAGCTTATACAGCCACACTAGCAGACAAGTCATCACAGTTCCAGCTTCTACTATCCAATACATTCGAGGCGCTAGCAATATCAGAAGATCCAAACTA
Source organism: Euprymna scolopes (assembly GCF_053919585.1). Lineage (NCBI taxonomy): Eukaryota > Metazoa > Mollusca > Cephalopoda > Sepiida > Sepiolidae > Euprymna > Euprymna scolopes. The sequence continues at coordinate 220,656 of NC_136521.1, read as the reverse complement.
TTACGACAACAAAATGATATCAGCCGACCCATATTGGAAACAGCTGATCAATACAAACCACAGAAACCAGACAAACTGTCTACAATTACAAAACAGGTGATGGAGAAAAGACAACAGATGAAAATAGGCGGTTCAAATGTACAGAACATCGAGTGCATTGAGATATGCAAGACTCTGAAACGTAGGATGGCAAAAGAAATTTCTAACTTCAATGAACAACAAATACTACAAGCCCTTGAGTAAATAAAGGCATTAAGTCCATCACAAAATAAAGGCAGCATCTCGGCAGAAACACCATCACATATCTAAAAGAAGATGGCACTCTCATCTATGACCTACACAAAACAACTTCAAGGTGCGAGGAGTTCTATGCTAACCTCTATGCCACGAGACAACCAGGTCATCCTTCAACCCTTTACGCACTAAAAGAATCCGAAGAACATCCTCCATCCATGCTCCCATTGGAAGTGGGAGCAATTATTACGTGACTGAAGTAAGACAAGGCTGCAGGAGAGGATAGTTTAAATGTAGAAGTACTACAGAGCGGTGATAAACCCATTGTTGAGACGTTTACAAGACTGTTTAATAACTTCCTCTCCATTGGAAAAGTTCCAGATAAATGGAAGAATGCATCAGTGGCCATCATTTACAAGAAAGGAGACACTGCAGATTTAAAGACCTATATGCTAATTAGCCTTTTCCAGTGACATACAAGGTATGTTACAAGTCTTGCTAAGACGTATGCTCGGGACAACAGTCATCAACCGCGAGAACAAGCAGGTTTCAGAGCAAGTTACTCCATCGATGCTATTATAAACATATGTATATATATATGCATAGATATATACATATACATATGAATAACATACATACATATATATGTGCATAACATATATGCATATATATGTACACATATATATATTTACATGACTATATGTATGTATACATGCGTATATATATAATTACATATATACAAATGCAAATATGTCTATACATATAAATATATGCATGCATATGTATATACCAATCCATGCATATATATATATGTGAATATATATACATATGTACAGGCATATATACATGAATATATATATACACACATATAAAACATATATACATATATATATAAACACACAGAAAAATATATAGGCATATATATACACACATAGGTACATATATACGCATATATATATATATACAAACGTAGACGAATATATATATGCACACATAGATGCATATATAGCCACAAATATATGCATACATAGACACACATATATGCATATACACACACATATATGAATATATACACATATATAGATGCATATATACACATATATAGATGCATATATACACACACATAGATACATATATATAAACACATAGATGCATATATATAGATATAAGCATATATACACATATAGATGCGTATATATGTGTATATACACATATATAGACACATATATATGATTATATATACACACATATATAGATACATATATATTCATATATATATATACACACATACAGATACATATATATCCATATATATATACAAACATACAGATACATATATATCCATATATATACACACATACAGATACATATATATCCATATATATACACACATACAGATACATATATATCCATATATATATACGCACATACAGATACATATATATCCATATATATACATATACAGACATATATATATATCCATATATATACACATACAGATATATATATCCATATATGTATATACACATATAGATACAAATATCCATATATATATACACATATAGATACATATATATCCATATATCTATACACAGATAGATACATATATATCCATATATCTATACACACATCTAGATACATATATATCAATCTATATATACACATATACAGATAAATATATATCAATATATATACACACATATAGATAATATATATATCGATATATATATACCCACATATAGATACATATATATCAATATATATACCCACATATAGATACATATATATCAATATATATACCCACATATAGATACATATATATCAATATATAAGCACACATATAGATACATATATATCAATATATATACACACATATAGATACATATATATCAATATATATACAAACATGTAGATACATATATATCAATATATATACACACATATAGATACATATATATCAATATATATACACACATATAGATACATATATATAAATATATATACACACATATAGATACATATATATCAATATATATACACACATATAGATACATATATATCAGTATATATACACACATATATATATACCAGTATATATACACACATATATATACATATATATCAGTATATATACACATATATATACATATATATGAGTATATATACACATATATATACATATATATCAGTATATATACACATATATATACATATATATCAGTACATATATACATATACATCAGTACATATACACATATACATCAGTATATATACACATATATATCAGTATATATACACATATATATACATATATATCAGTATATATACACATATATATACATATATATCAGTATATATACACACATATATACATATATATAAGTATATATACACACATATATACATATATATAAGTATATATGCACACATATATACATATATATAAGTATATATACACACATATAGATACATATTTATCAATATATATAGATACATATATATTAATATATATACATACATATAGATACATATATATCAATATATATATATACATATATATCAACATATATATACACATATAGATACATATCTATCCATATATATACACACATATAGATACATATATATCCATATATATACACACATATAGATACATATATGTCCATATATATATATATATATATATATACACACATATAGATATCTATATATATACACATATTGATACATATATATCGATATATATACACATCTATAGATACATATATATATATCTATATATCTCCACACATATAGATACATAGATATGCATATATACATAGATATGCATATATATCTGCACATATGGAAACATATATATGCATATATATGCACATATAGATACATATATATGCATGTATAGATACATATATATGCATATATATGTATCTATATATGCACATATATATAAATATATATGCATATATAGATACATATATATGCATATATAGATACATATATATGTATATATAGATAAATATATATGCATAAATATATGCATGTATAGATAAATATATATGCACATATAGATAAATATATATGCACATATATATACATATATATGCACATACAAATATATAGATATGCACATATAGATATAAATGCACATATAGATATATATATATATATATGTACATATAGATACATATATATGAACATATATATCCACATATAGATACATGTATATGCATATATATGCACATATATATCTACATATAGATACATATATATGCACATATATATCCACATATAGATACATATATATGCACATATATATCCACATATAGATACATATATATGCACATATATATCCACATATAGATACATATATATGCACATATATATCCACATATAGATACATATATATGCACATATATATCCGCATAAAGATACATACATTTGCATATATATGCACATATATATCCACATATAGATACATATATACGCATATATAGATACATATATATGCACATATAGATACATAGATATGTATATATGTGCAAATATATATACATATGTATGCACATATATGCCCATATAGATACATATATATGCATATATAGATACATATAAATGCATATATATGAACATATATATGCACATAGAGATACATATATATGCACATAGAGATACATATATATGTACATATAGATACATATATATGCACATATAGATGCATATATATATGCACATATAGATACATATATATATGCACATATAGATGCATATATATGCACATGTATATACATATATATTTATATATACATGCACATATAGATACATATATATGCATATATACATGCACATATTGATACATATATATGCAAGGGGAGAACTTGAATGCCTACTGGCGAGAACTTGAATTCCTACAGGGGAGAATTTTAATGCCTACTAGACAATATCCGCGAGTGTCTAAGGTCTCTCTGTACAGGGGTTTGTCATAACAATCTGGCATGCGGATACTTTTCCATAGAAGTAACCAAATAATCAAAATAACAGTATTCGAAACCTAAATAAGATCTCCTCACTACGGCTACCCCACAGCTTTTTTAAGTAATATTACCTCAAGTAATAGCACGAAGCTGGATACTCCACCAGACTAGATAAATTCTTGTCCTGGAATCTAGTAAGTCCATGAGACTAACATGAAAGATGTACTACAACGTATAAAAATTGTTAATTGGGCAGAGGAAAATTGTTCACAATTTCTTTACTAAGTCAGTGCTTGAGAGATAAAGAACTTTAATGGAACATTCGAATGTCTATGCATCTCTTATAAAGTTAAAGAGTTAGCCCAATTTGTGAGCCCCTTGATTTCTGAGAACTTCGAATTGTGTAAAATAAAACAAAAAAGGGATGCATATATATATGCACATATAGATACATATATATGCATATATATACACATATATGCATATATATACACATATATGCATATATATACACATATAGCGACATATATATGCTTATATATACACATATACATACATATCTATACATGTATATACACATATACATACATATATATGCATATATATCACATATACATACATATATATGCATGTATATACAGATATAGATATATACACGTATATATGCACATAGAGATATATATATACACACATATATATACACACATATAGATGCATATACACACATATATATATATACACATATAGATACATATACACAGATATATATACACATATAGATACATATACACACACATATATATACACATATAGATTAATATATACACACACAGATTAATATATACAGACACACATATAGATATATATATACAGACAAATATAGATATATATATACAGACACATATAGATATATATATACACACACATAGATATATATATATACACACACATATATATATATACACACACATATAGATATATATACTCATATAGATAAATATATACACACATATAGATATATATATACACATATAGATATATATACACATATGGATATATATATACACACACATAGATGTATATATACACACATATAGATATATATATACACATATAGATATATATATACACATATAGATATATATATACACATATAGATATATATATACACACATATAGATATATATATATACACACATATAGATATATATACACACACATAGATATATATACACACACATAGATATATATACACATATATAGATATATATACACATATATAGATATATATACACATATATAGATATATATACATATATATATAGATACATATACACACATATATAGATACATATACACACATATATAGATACATATACACACATATATAGATACATATATAGATACATATATATGATGATTGCAACGTCTTGTCAGACGAGTGCCACTCCCTCAGACATTTAAAATCCATGAGCCCAAATGCCTGAGGGAGTATCGATACAAATACGATGTTACAGAGTCTTAGCTTTGTACAACAGCTAAGTCTCTCTCTCGGTTCAAAATGTTTAGATCCAGCAACAAGCAAGAGCAAGATAGCCAGCAACAAATTAAACTGCAGACCAGCTTAATGCGGGTAATGGTCTTCCGCTTTATGGTTTTTTAAATCAGAGATTTGCTTCTCCTAGAAAAGTTGCCTTCACCACGGCTTACGGGAGCCCTCTCCACCCCAATACACACACACACACGCACACACAAATATACATGGTGTTAGTTGGCCGGTGACCCAGAAAAAGAGTTCATTCGCCCTTTGGAAGGTCTTGTTTTTAATCCTTCAGGGAGACTAGCCGCCCTCCTCACCAAACAAATCTGGTGGGGGAACCAGTTTAGTCGCCGGTGACCCGACCATGAGGCAGGTAGTACTGGGTTACATGGTACCAGTAGCACATGACATGACCTGACGTATATATATACACATATATATATAAACATATAGATACATATATATATACACATATATAGAGACATATATATACACACATATATAGAGACATATATATACACATATATAGATACATATGTATACACATATATAGATACATATATATATACACATATATAGATACATATATATATACACATATATAGATACATATATATATATACACATATATAGATACATATATATACACATATATAGATACATATATATACACATATATAGATACATATATATACACATATATAGATACATATATATGCACATATAGATACATATATATGCACACATAGATACATATATGCACACATAGATACATATATGCACACATAGATACATATATGCACACATAGATACATATATATGCACATATAGATACATATATATGCACATATAGATACATATATATGCACATATAGATACATATATAGATAGATATATAGATACACATGTAGATAGATATATAGATACACATATAGATACATATATAGATACACATATAGATACATATATAGATACACATAGAGATACATATATAGATACACATAGAGATACATATATATACACATATAGATACATATATATATACACATATAGATACATATATATACACATATAGATACATATATATATACACATATAGATACATATATATACACATATCGATACATATATATACACATATAGATACATATATATACACATATAGATACTTATATATATGCACATATAGATACTTATATATATGCACATATAGATACTTATATATATGCACATATAGATACTTATATATATGCACATATAGATACTTATATATATGCACATATAGATACTTATATATATACACATATAGATACATATATATATACACATATAGATACATATATATACACATATACATACATATATATACACATATAGATATATATATACACATAGATACATATATATATATATACACATAGATACATATATATACACACATAGATACATATATATATACACACATAGATACATATATATATACACACATATAGATACATATATATACACACACATATAGATACATATATATACACATATAGATACATATATATACACATATAGATACATATATATACACATATAGATACATATATATATGCACATATAGATACATATATATATGCACATATAGATACAGATATATATGCACATATAGATACAGATATATATATGCACATATTGATAGATATATATGCACATATTGATACAGATATATATATGCACATATTGATAGATATATATGCACATATTGATACAGATATATACACACATATACCTTTATATACACATATAGATGCATATATATGCATATATATACACATGTACGCACATATATACATATGTACGCATATGTATACATACACGTATATATATACACATACATACATATATAAATGCATATATATATATACACATGTAGATTCATATATGTACATATATATACACCTGTATACACATACATGCACATTTAAATGCATACATATATATGCATGTATATACATATAGAGATACAGATATATGCATATATATACAAATAGAGATACATATATATTAGTACATACACAAATAAAAGATATATATATATATATATATATATATACATATATATATATACACAAAGCGATACATACATATATATATATATGTATATATATATATATATATATATATATATATATATATATATATATATATATATATATGCATTCTTGTAATAGATAATAAAGTTTCTACATATTACAATTTTAATTGCGTTTTCTTCGATTCTGAAGTTAGGTGCCATTTATTTGTAATAAAATATATTAATAGGGTTTGCATTCCGGTGTTAGCTAATATTATTATGAAGGTTTTCAAGGGATTGTAGCATTCGTTTTATTTGTTCATCAACGATGTAATTAAGAAAATTATTATTAATGCGTACTTGTTTAATGTTTTTATTTCAATTAGTAATGCTTTTTTGTGGATGATATCATTTTAGCGCGATTTAATTTATTATCTACTACAGGAAGTTTAGAACACAAACTCTTGTGGCTACAAACAATCCCTCACCGGCTATAAAAACGGTGGAACAAACCAATGAGTATATAGCACTAGTGCTAAATCTAAAATTTTGATAAAAGAAGATTACTGTCGTCCCTCCAATCTTAGAAAGATCCTCGTTGACAACATAAAAATTATACAACATGAAAATATTATTAAAAATTCTTGAAGCGTGATATATTAGAACTCTTCAGCCCAGTACAAATGATTTCGCATCGAGAAAATCAGTAACGTTCTAAAATGTCTTGTGTAGTTCGTATTGGGCGGACGTTGTTAACTGTGTCCACGAACCTGCTGATTTTAATACTCGAATTTTTAATCAATCCATATTTTTAATCGACTTTTCATCGACTCTATATATTTTAACTTACCGACGTTTACTGTATATTTTAGTTTTCCCTTTTAATTCTCATTTTCGTTCCTTCGGACTTTTACTTCAACACCTGATGATGATTCTTGGACGAATCGAAAGCGCTCGTGACAGCAACAACTATGGAACTTTTATTAATATTTTTATTTTGATACAAAAGAGATTATACGGAAAATTGAAAAATTAAAGAAAAAAGATCATAAAGTAATGGGTCTCCGTTGCATTTAATAATATATTAAATATATATGCATATATAAAAAAACACAACCACACACACACATATATATATATTTCCAATCTGTTGCTTAGGTCACTAAAATAATGGTTATATCATTTTACTGCTCCAGATAGTATCTGACATCTGATGCAAAAGAGTCAAATATTCCTAAATGGAGAATCGGTGCCACAGCTGGAGACGTGCCGCTTAGGAGACACTTTCTTCTCGTGACAGAATACAACATTGACTTTCAAATTTTGCAAGGCCGATTCCTTCTTTTCTATACAGTTTTTTTTTTATTTTACAGAAATGACGTTGATAGACTTTCTCTACTGTTCAGTTATTACATTAAAGATGATTGAACATTTTCCAATTCCTGGTATCTCCATGTTAAACATCTACTCGTCTAGCTACTACCGCCACGTCAAAACAACCCCTTTCTTACTCTTTATTAGGGAACTTTCATGAACAGAGCTTCTTTTCAAGAACGTATCAACTAAAAGACAACAATATCACCTTACTGAAATGTAGTTTCTGCCAAGTCCAATGTCAAAATAATATCAAATGATTGTTTCCCTACTGTCTACAATACGATAGTCTTTTTCAATCCTCTCGTAGTATTCATCTCACAACTGTAACTATTTGTCTCCCATTAACCCTTATTATTATGTGTCTGTAAGTAGTGACGCATAAATAAGTAGTTTCTTCGTATCTATAGAACACAATACTAAAGGACTGATTTCTTGATGACTTCACGGTCTTCTTTGAGTCCAATGTCAAAAAATACCTGTCGACTGCTCTCTTAAGTAAGCGACTGTGGATGCTGGCGATCGATTTGGATCCTCTCATAATATTGGTTACCATGTGATTAACAATTTATTTTAACTTTTATCCTCGGGGACTTTTTACCTTAACTAAGTGCTGAATCATAAGAATTAAAACGATTTTATATAACTAATCAAAAATACTACCATGTAACTAATAAAAATGTTAGCATAAAACTAATAAAATACTAACATATAACTAATCAAAAATACTAATGTACTTAAGTAATCTGTTTTATCTTGTAAAAATTCATAACACGTCTTAAAACGTAACACGAGATTGTAGTGAAATTCAAATCGTGTCCATAGCTGAATACTTGATGCTTCGCTAGGGTTATCAAGGGGAATTTTATCGTGACGCTATTACTAGATGGGTTAGTACCACGGCTTAAGAAAGGCTTATGTACCCTCGCAAGAAGGATAACCGCGCCAGTTTCCCAACCTGGTATTTTACCTTGCGGTACATACAGCGCCTCGCCTTCTCAAATGGTTACCTATCTGGTATTGGTCAGCTTCAACGTTACTTCACTTCGATGATCTGGCGAGAACCGATGTGTCAACGCGATGGTGCTGTATACATTCTACTTCTATAAATTGTACTATTGTATTTTTATTATTATGGAAAATTTGATGCATAACTTTCTAGAGCAAAAAATTCTATTACGGCTATGAATTGTACAATGATTCTGTAGTTTATGTCTCAATACTAGACTAATTTTCAATTCAAGCACTAAACACCACTGTTTAAAGCAAGCTAATGTGTCGAGTATAGTGTAATTATATGTACTGAGCACGTCTTACTACTACACATGAAAAGAACGATACTTATTTCTTCAGTTGTGTGCCTAACGCCAGGTGGAGTTTCAATAAATAGTATCGTTCCAAGAAGTTCCCAACTGTTAAACATATTACTCCTGAATTGCTTCCCTGAAGACAGCAACATGGGCAGGTTCAAATTCAATGTTAACAATTGATATCAAACTGTCCCTATATGTAATCCAATTTTTTTTCATTCCATCAATCATTTTTAAGTCTCTCACATTCTTTATTATTCAATTAAGAAATCATTCATTTCGTTAATCATTATCCTCAAGTGGCTGTTGACCATGAAAATCATTGAATCATTCGCATAAAAGCTATTATAGAAACATCTGTTTGGTGATGATGATGAACCTTCGTCCCGGGGATTACCTTCACTTTTGGGGATCATATAATATGCCTTCTGTTGTCATAAAACAATCCTCCCACGGGACAGCTTGCTAGTGCATAATTGTTTTCACTGGACAAATTCTCATTTAGTATGCTAACTCTGACCAGTCTCAACTATTATCAAAAATCTTCATGTAGTTGTTCCATTGTTCTCATTAACTCTTGTGTTCAAGTTGCTGTAAGGCCTTAATAACATGCGTGCTATAGTATATAAAAAATGGAGTACGCTATTCGTTTTGCGCCAAAACTTAATCAGTTTTCATAAACGTGCTCACACGTGCTTATAATAGCCTACAAACAATCGTCCACTGTTCTGCAACATCATGATGTCTTTTCAGATTAATTTTGTTAACGCGACTCTTTAGCGTGTGTCTCTGAAGTTTGCCCTACCTCATAAGGCAGTAGTTTAGGGAGTCTTATCTTTCCTCTTAAGATGCCAAGCTCAGTTCATATTATTATACTATATTCGACAAACTAGTTTGCTTTAAACAGTGGCGTTTAGTGCTTAAAATGAACATTAATCTAGAATAAAGTAGTAAACAAAATTAAGAATTAAAATACAGAATCATTGTGAAAGTCATAGCAGTAATAGATTTTTTTTTTTTTGCTTAAAAACCCAACATATATATCAAATTTTTCATCATAATAAAAATACAATAGTACAATTGAACAAGTAGAATATAGTTTCAGCTTTGTGGATAGTTACAAAATCTCCATTAGTATATATATATATATATATATATATATATATATATATATATATATATATATATATATAAAATCTCCATTAGTACATTATATATATATATATATATATATATATATATAAAATCTCCATTAGTACATTATATATATATATATATATATATATATATATATATATATATATATATATATATATATATATATATATAAGCCGCTGAGTCCTTTCTTTATTGGTTCTAAAACGGTTGAGCGTATCTTTTGCAATTTTCACAGCAAAGTAATTTTAGTGGCTGACAGTGTTCTTAGTGATGTTCTGCGCAGAAATCCATCCGATAAGTATCAACATTTTTAAAAATATTTAACTAAAACGGTTTTTAATTCTTCATAAATATAAAAGAATCCACTGTGAAAAATTTCCCCCACTCTATATCTGTGCCTAAATCAAAACGCGGATTCCATGAACAAAGCTTCTTTCTTAGAACTGCACGCCTGTGGAACTTTGTTCCGTCTGCCTGCTTCCCACCGGACTACAACTTGGATGTCTTCAAGTCCAATGTTAACAAATTCCTAATGAACCGCCCCCTTAAGTAAACACTTCATCAAATCTCCACACTAACGTAATGTACTTGCAATAACCCTTATCCCTGAGTGGCTTCCGGGCCTTGATAAGTGGTGATCACCGTGTAAAAAAAAAAAAGAGAGAAAAAAATTACAGGGATTATTTGACGTTACACGGGCAAATGGATATAAGACAATCTCAGCAAACCAATCCTTCTAAAAAAAAAAAAGACTTATTGTAATTTGGGGATGTAGATCAGCTCAAGAGCATTCGATTACGGATTGAATGATCCCCTGTTCAAGCCCGAGTGTACCTCATAATGTTATTTTATTTTTTCTTATTAATGATTTCAATTTAAAGTAAAAGGCACTATTTAAAATCGCCTCAAATTATTTATTTGTTTGCATATTTAAAAACAAACAAACATTACTAAGAAGTGACTTTTCCAAATCACTCATCGTAAAACCCAAATCTCAGCTGACGTGATATTGTAAACAAACACGGAATTTGATGAGCACCATTACCATTATATATATATATATATATATATATATATATATATATATATATGCATAATTATATATAACTATACACACATATATACATACATATACAAATACATATATTTCTGAATGTCCACCGTGAAATTCAGCGTAATACAAACAATTCGATAAAGGATTGATAACATAATAACACATACGCAATCTGCATGAATTAAAACATCATGTTTTAGCGTATTGTACGACCGAGAAAATCCAGGCCTCCACCTGGAAATATATTTAATACAGACATAATTTATATATAGATTGGTTGATATATATATATATATATATATATATATATATATATATATTTGTTTATGTCTATATATATTTGTTTTTATATACTTTTATTTATGTGTGTATATATATATATATTCCTTTATATCGATATATATTTCTCTCTTTCTATATATATATATATATATATATATATATATATATATATATATATATATGTGTGTATTTTTTTGTTTATTTATATATACAATACATATATTTGTGAATATATGTACATGTATTTATTCACATATAATATATATTTCTTTCTTTATATATATATGCATTTGTTTATTTATATACTTTACATATATTGTTTACATTTATGTATTATTATATACAGATATTATATATGATATCTATATATATATATATATATATATATATTATATATAATATCTATATCTATATATATATATGTATATATATTTGTTTACATATATATATATATATATATATATATATAGATAGATAGATAGATAGATATTATATATAATATCTGTATATAATAATACATACCTGCACCATACCAGAGGATTTAGCATTTCGGTGATGACACAGAAACTTTCTAGACAGTATGAAGCCCTGCCTAAAAATTTGCATTCGTAATTAGTGCACTAGCCTAGATATGATAACTATACAGGCAATTGTGAGATGTTTTCTAGCACTATAGAGAGAGCTTACTTTACTTGCAGCAGTCTTTACGGTGGATTCTATGTATTTACTTCCATTGATATTGTGTCTGAATGCTAGGTCGAGTAGTTTAAATGATGAACTGAATGCTAGGTTGAGTAGTTTAACTGATGAACCATGTGAGTCTATTGGAAAAGGTTTCTTATATTTGTTAAAGGAAAGAAGATTTGTCTTAGCATTAAATGTTACTATCCATTTACGTGGCCATGCTACCCGAGAAGATAGGCATATCTTAAATACCTATTTATAGTATTTATTTCTCACGTCTCCATGAGGCTAGATACAAGGTCAAGTATGATTTTTATGAAAGTGTGTCTGAAACGATCACGATTCAAACTTGAGACGTCCAGGTTTTCAGTCAATGTTGTTAACCACTTAGCCGTCATACCTATTTAGTGTAGAATTCCAAAGACGTTCCATTGTACAGCAACGCCTAATTACGTATCTTTGTTATGTTCAGGAATATAAAAATGAACTTTACTCCTGTAACAGTTTGTCAATCTTTTCTTTTTCTGTCCCTCAGTAAACGCGGCACATTTTATCTTGAAAGTATTACTCGTTTCGAACCGTCACTGGGGACTGTAACAATATACACACAAAAATATCTGTATTTTTACAGAGAATACAAAAACTATATATAATGTATAAATATATTCTAACTTGAAAAACTCACCCGTATATCGCGTCCTTGTCTCTTTTCAACTGTCCATCCTGAGGGGTATTAATTACCCCACCCATATTACTTCCGGGAGAGTACGAAGGATATTGTGGCATAGGTCCATGGTTCAGGCTACCCCCATGGCTCGAGAGCGGGTGACCCGGGATCGAACGATGCGGAGGGTCGTACATCCCTTCCATCGATGTCCCGTAGGGGATGTCGTTCTCGTACTACAGAGCAAAAGAAAAAAAAATAATGTAATGAAGTAATATATATATATATGTATATATATATATATATATATATATATATATATATTAAGTAATGTGATTGATAATTTAAAATTTAAAAATCAAATTATAATTAAATTAAAAATCCGTTTACGTTTTTATAAGATAAAAAGCTATAGCAAACATCTAAATGAATATTTTAACCATAGTTCCTGATTTCAAAAAGCGAAAAATTAAAAGATTCATCTGCCTTACTTTTAATGCTAGGTTTATTTATGGTGTCTTTTAAATTCAATAAAAACCCTTTAAAATTTGCTGACGAGGAGACCTTGCTTATTAAAAAACTATATTTAATTATTGTACATAACTTGATGTATACAACAATAAATAGTATTGTTTTCCGAAACGATCGTACAGATAATTGATTTTGTTATTGTTCCTTCTTATGAAAGGGATTTTTAATTTAATTATAATTTGATTTTTAAATTTTAAATTATCAATCACATTACTTAATATTGAATTAGCTCTAGGACATTTAACTATCGAGCTTATTATATATCTAAATTATAACGAGCACTTTCTATTTCCTGTATTTTAATTAAACTAATAATTTCACTGTTACATTAAAATACACTCAGCTCTTTAGACTATTGTTCTAATCTCCTTTATATGTATATATATATATATATATATATATATATATATATATAATAAAATTTGGATTTTACTTGTGCAAATGGAAATTCTTTTAACTTTCTTGAAGTTATACATTTGGATTTTACCGTCACTGGATTATTTATCTTCCACCAGACTATCCATTCATGTGTAATCACCTTTTTCTTCACCATATTCCCTCTGCTTCACTTTTTGTTTTCAAGTAAGATCTTTGACTTACTTGTTGTTTCATAAAATACTTTTGCATGCAAAATCCGATCCCGCATTTTGCTAATTCCTACCCTCTGATGAGAAGGAAAGTATTTCATCGAAACTCCGCGGATAAAGGACTATCCACTTATCTAGTGTTTCCTTTTCAAATTAAATATGTTTTTAACTCATTTCAAAGTGTTTTTTAACAGGTTTTATTAACTGTTTGCTCGTATATATATATATATATATATATATATATATATATGTATGTATGTATGTGTGTGTGTCATTTTTAAATGATAAATAATCAAAACAATCAATGAGAAGTCGCTGCAACTCATCGTTTTGTTTATTTAATGCCTCTGATTTTTTTTACCGTTTTTAAATAGAAAATATATATAATATTTTTCTGTCCATTCAGTTATCCACAGGAACTACTCGGCAAATCTAGGCGAAAGTGTGTATGGCTGGTGCAACGAACTAACTATGGTGGTATTTGTTCGATTCGGGACTAATAGGGATTAGTCATAATAATGTTACATTTACTAAACGTTTCCTAATAAAATACTGGGCTGATCTGGCTGAAATTTTGAATGAACTTTGGGCAACGTATTCAGTATTATGATATCCGTTCGATATACAGTTAGGGATTACGAGTGATAACAATTTATGTCGAAATTTGCACATATTTTACAGTATTTAACTCTCAATGTTGCAGAAAGTCCTCATTCTAACTAAACGAGTTATCCCTATTGCCCGTTGTAGAGGAGCAAAAATATCTAGTATATACACAATGTTCTTTATATGAGTGTTTTTCGTTATAATTGCGGCTATTCTTGTCACATTCCTTAATCAAATATGAGATAACAAAAATCAGTAGAGATATATCCTTATTTCAAAATCAGGTACAATAAAGACGGTGCGTTTGTTTAAAATTTGGACACTACCGTGTTTTGCTTTGTTTCTTTATATATTTATGTGTATTGCTTTGGTCAATGTAGTTTTTGTTTGAGAATATATATGTTGTAAGATGTTATTATATGAAACAAATAAATGAAGTCAATTAAAGTTTTGTTTATTAAATCCCTTCTGTTTGATGTGATATTTTTAAGTATGGCATATATATGTCTGTGTATGTATAATATAAACATGTAAATATATATGCATATATACAGTAGAACACGATTTAAGCCAAAAAATTATATTTTACATGAAGTAGTTCGATATAATACTCAAATAAGAAAGTATAAAATTTTCTTAATCCGGGGAGTTTCAAAGCAATGCGTTTTTCTAATCATCTTCTATCTAATAAATACTTTTTGTCTAGACCACATCCGATTCGCCGAGGTATTTGTTCAAACGTTCACATTTTGATGCATAACCTAATTTTTTCAAGGACAATCTGTCTGCCTCACGAACACACAACCTGGTTCTTTTTTTTCACGTCTCAATTGTAATTTATTCTCGTTGTATTTTTGAAATCAAATTTTCCGTTATTTCAAAACCGTATAATATCACTGGTCCCATTTCTCCCTCGAGTTTAACCTGTTGAACTACTTCGTTTGTCGAACGTCGAAAACATCACCAAAATGACCTCTCACAACACAAATCCAGCCTGATAGCCGTCATCCACCGAGTATTCGCCGAGCCAGGCATTCTCTCAGTTCTGAACTCGTATTGAGCGGTGATTGAGGTTGAAGGAGGCTACATTAAATATATGTAAGCTCTACTACATAATCAAGTTACCTGAATTTATTTTTCAGTAAAAGTTTAAAATTAATCTGTAGTGTTGTTTTCTTTAAGGCGACAAATTTATTGTTCCATCCCACACACACACACACACATATATATATATATATATATATATACATATATACATACACGTTATTTCCTCGCTTGCAACAAAAGTACGTGCATTAGAAAATTAACTATCAACTTTACATGAACAAAGGAAACCAGTTAAACAAGAAAATGAAGGATTCAAAATTAGTCACTTTTTGCATGACGACGAGAAAATGTATCCAATTACTTTTAAGAGAGCAAAAAATCTTTTTAATTTTTGCAAATCGTTATTAAATGAAAAATGTAATTTGAAACATATGATATAAACATTTGTGCTTCTAAGTTTTAGAAATGCCCATGGAATTATTAAATCTGGACTATTCCATTAATCTTTTCAATCTACTTATAGTATTTTTCACTATCCAACTGAAATGAGTTAACCTCAAATCGCTATTGGCCTTGATAAGTGGTGACTGTATAGGAATCTGTTTCTAAACGCAAAAATAAAGCTAAAATAATTAGTATGTTAGAACTATTATTAGAAAATTTAAATTCGATTATTTAACAGATGCGGAGTTATTTTTGATGATAGACGACGCCAAATTATAGGTCCATAAGAATAATGTGTAATATTTCATATGTAAAGTTTAATCAAGGCAATAAAAGTGATATAAATATATATACATATATATATATATATATATATATATATATATATATATATATATATATATATATATATATTAAAAATATATATTTATATATAGAATTCAGTCTTTGAGAGACTATTGATACCCACGAAGGAATGTCTGCGCGTGAAATTTTTGTGGCAGGAAGTGCGCAATCACCAACCACACCTCTCCAGAGCCGATATTGTTAAATATAAGTGTCAAGTGAAGTGTATGTACAGGACGACTGGAAACAAATGCCGAGATAAGCGGAGAGCACAAACAGCGCCTAAAATTCCCAAATGATCACTAACCAGACTCAGCTTAATTCGGTGATCTGACGAGAACCAGTGTGTTAACGCAATTATGCAATATATATATATATATATATATATATATATATATATATATATATATATATATATATATATATATATATATATATACTTCCTGGAGGAAGGATTCTCCGAAATTTAGGGTTTCGGCATTATATGAAAAAGCGGTAATCAGATATTAAAATTAAGATTACAATTAAACACAAGATACAATATTTAAAACGTAATGTGTTACATAATTCGTTCTTTTAAGAAATTATATTTACTGTTGCATAACATGTCAATTTAATTTTCCATAAAGTCCTAAAATATTTTACTACATTATTCTAAATTATGCCGACTACGAACGCCTTGGAAATGAAATGCTTAACGTGCGTTTGAGAACAAGATTACAATGCAAAAAGTTCACAGTGCTCAATTCAAATTGTTGGTCTAATTTAAAAACACAACAAATATATATACATATATATATATATATACATATATATATATATTACACACACACACATATATATAAATATATAGGCATACAAATGTGTATATGTACAATTATAAATAAAATTACGCACATATAAATATATATACATACATATGCAATATACACACCTAAGAATACATCCATCCATATGCATATATATAATGTATGTTTACATAACATTTCATATATA
>NC_136521.1:161767-196767 GCF_053919585.1 Euprymna scolopes | reverse complement strand
TTTTTTATTTAAGAGTGCACACACACCTTGAAACACCCGGGCAACGCCGGGTACCCCCGCTAGTAGTATATAAACAAATACATTTAAAATGGAACTTAGATATTAAGAGCAAATAATTACATGCTTACATTTTGCCAAGTAAATATGCTTCAGCTTTTCACAGGAAAGGAAGAATGTGATGAAATTAAAGCAGTAATAATTATTCTTACCGATTTTGAATGTTGATTGTTTTTGTTAAATTAGTGAAATAATTTTATATTTAATGGAAGGATATGAATAAAATAAACGTTTAAATATATTAAATTTTAAATTGTTTAGTTGAAAATAAATATTATATAAATGTTAAGGCTTTTACTTTTAAATGTAAGAACGATTACTCAACAAAAAAATGCCAATTATCCGTCTCATTCCGTCGTTTTTATGGAAAAATTAGTTTACCGTAAATAATTCATGAATAATAAATACATAGTTGTTTTCTTTGGAGCTAGTTAATTAAATAATGAATAGTTTAATAATATAATCAGGATAAAAATTTATAGGTAGACTTCAATTAATCTTTTTAAATGAACAGTTATTTACGGGAGGAATAAATATGATTTGTTGAAAGCTGAGTTCTTTCAATAAATAACGTTATTTTCGTAAATTCAGTTACGAATTTTGATAGATAATTGGATAATTGAATCGGATTACACAGACAGCGTTTTTATATATATTTTGCAAGTGGCAACCATAGAGTTGAAGAATAACATTTTGCTTTTATTTTAGAATTTGATTACAAAACGTTCAGAAGTATGACTGAGTTCTGAGAAATCAAATGTGGCGCTATAAGATAATATCTCCTTTTGCGTCGTGAATCCAATGAGATTTTGTTTGGAAGGATGCCTACATACACTATATAAAGTAAGAGTTTTATTAATTTATTCTTATAATTTTGCAAATTTAAATACTTCCATGTTCTTTATATCAAAACTTTCCTTCGCCATGTCCTTTTCATTTTAAGCATAAGAAAAACTTTCCGAGTTACCTGTGAATTTTCGCTATTAAACGAAACACGTGTAAGAAGAAGCAGATTTGCATATAAATAAAATACTATTGTGTGAAATAAATATATATGCTGGTTTTGGAATTATAACTAGCAATGTATATATATATATATATATATATATATATATATATATATATATATATGTTATTATTATTTATAATATTCTGAATTTTATTGTTTATATAATTGAGAATTCGGTAATCATTCATATACCAATGAATTTTATGTCTATATAAGTTGACTTAATTTGTAAGCTTCAACGTTACCATTTTTTTGTAATCGAGCATTCATATATTGTTTTAACAACTTGATTTAAATTTGATTACAAATTTGAGAATAAGAATTCAATTGGATACGTTTTTTTTTAACTTGTGCTGATTTATAAATATGATTCATAAACAATTTTAATCACGAAAGCTGCATATAACTTTTTAATGTCCATTTGGCTTGGCTTTGGTAAGCAATTTTTTTCTTTTTTTTATTTCATTTTGTTTTATCTGTCTCCAGAAATTGTATTTTTATTCACAAATTAAAATTACACTTGGAGGGCATTATGAAACTTACATATAAAAAACTATTAAAAAATTATATGTTTATTAAAAAAACATCTTCACCAGATTGATATAATCAAATATTTACCGGATATTTCATCTAATCAAAGGAGAAACAAAGGAAGCATGCCTACTTCTGATTGGTACCTTGTGCTTTGGAAATATTACGATACACATTTGATCCTTTTACCTCCCTGCTACCAAAACCTCTCACTTACGGATTTACCATACAATTCAATATCCTTTTCATTCTGAACCAATACCTAATTTCCCTTACTTTATGATTTCAAAATTTTAAAAACTTTTAATCATGATTTTCAATGTTTATTGCATTTAGCAAATTAGGTATGAACCATTTATAATATTTTCTAATGTTTTTCCTCTGAGGAGATGGGTACACATCGAAAACCTATAGGTTAAGGAAATATATTTATTGAAATGTATTCTTTGTCTTGCATATAATAAAAACTCTAGATTTGAAATTTAACCGTTTCACATAACATTTAAATTAATATATATATATATATATAAGTATATGTATATATACACATATGTATATATAAATATGTATATATATGTATATAAGCATAGGTATATATATATGTATATATATACATATGTATATACATATACACACATATGTATGTATATATATATATATATATACACACATATGTATATATAGTTACAATGCATGTACTTATTGCGATCGTGCTTGTTTCACGTAAAAACAGTTTTCATCTGACGAGCGACGAGAATAAAATTCTACTCACTTATTCTAAGTGCATTCATACACAAATAAGCTGTTAGGCATTTGGAGAACGCATCAGGATTTTTACACATGCCTGAGGAAGGCATAGAGGCTTACCGAAAAATTATAGAACATCAATATACTCTATTTTGTTTACAATATTTTCCAAGCTAACTATATATATATATATATATATATGCGTGTGTGTGTGGGGGGGGGTGCATGTGTACATATAATATACACGTGTATATATATCACACACACATATATATACGTTTATCTCTCTCTCTCTCTATATATATATATATATATATATATATATACTTCTATTATTATTTTTGATGTCCATATCCCTTCACACCTATGCATTGTGACATCTATCTCTACTTATTCACATACCATCTGACTGTCTGAACTACAAAGGATACGTATTCAACATTAAAAATAAGTTACATTCTTAACCCATAACTGAAAGTATACGAACGTTGTATTCTAAATAAAATTTTAAATTTCATAATGTGACGTTTCAGTTTTAAATTCAAGTTGTTGTTTTCTTTTGTGTCTGTGTGTCTACATATTCATTTTTTCTATTTGTTTAAAAAGAAAACACAACTTTATGTACGGGTTGTTAAATTGAATTCACGTGTAAAAGATCGAGCTAATTTGCATGTTCTTTTAAACATTAATTTTAAAGTATTTTCGGTTTTCTTATGGGATGTAATTATGTTAATGAAGATATTCTACATGATCTATACTTATTATTTTTTTTTTATTATTATATTTTCACCGCAAACAAGGTAAATTGCCACTTTGGTGTAAGGGGCTACTATGTAGGGATTTGGGCAGCAATATGTCGGTTCACGTTACACTTGAACTTCTGCACATCAATACTGTTGGGGAAGCAGGGACCTGGAATGGAATTCCAAAGTCTAGCGGTTCTAGGGAAGAAACTATTGGAGTAGCAAGATCTTTTACATCTAGGAATCTCTACATCTTTTACATCTAGGGATCTCTTGCGTAATATCTGTGTAAAAAGTTTATACTAAACACAAAACTCTTTCTATATATATTTATGTATACGTATATATTTTTGTTTAAAAAATTTTGCCTACCAAACTTCTCCTAGAGTTTTTGGTCTGCAGATATGAAACTTCAGATATAAGGTATTTGAACTACTGCGAAACTTTATATTTGGGTTTTAGCCCGGAAAAATTGGTACGAAAGTATGAAAATTTAAATAAATGAAATTTGCCAGGTTAAGGTGTACGCCGGCATTACGAATATGTATAGATAACGTAGTAGCTATTGGTTGATGTTTTAATTTTAAGGTTTGCAGCAAACATGTCTTCATAGCTCCGACATTAACGTCAAATCGTAAGCTAAATGTTTTGGTTTCGATTCTCGGTCGTTGCACTCGAGTTATTTTATTAAACGTTTTAAATCATTACTTAATATATGGTCCAATATTATATAATTACCGAAGCTGCCTTCCAGGACACTATATATACACATATAAGCTAATTTTGGCATATTTTTGTTTTAAAATATAGTCCGTTTTTTACCAATTGTCATAAATTTTTACCATAGAATAGTATTATAATCTTAAAAAAAACTGTAAAATTTCATGTAGTTCCGTCCTATAGAACTAAAGATATAAGCATTTCAATATTCAATTCGGCTACCAGTACAAATATATCCAGACATACACACACACACACATATACATATATATATATATATATATATATATATTAATACCCTCGTTTGGGGCAATTTTATAAGTTTGAAATCTCACCGAGTTTAATTAGAATTTAACTAATGAAAGCTTGTTGGAAATGTAATGAACTGAATTGTGTAGTGGGCTAGGCGACATTTGCCCTTAAGTTCCCACAGCAAGGGGATCATCCACATTTAGAGCCCATTCATGCCACCTTTTTCCAGCCATAAATGTTACAATCATAGTCATTTGTTTTCCTAGTATTGCATATGAAATACAAATTATCTGATATCTCACCAAAATCTCTGGTGTTGATGCTTGCTGCTATCGTTTCAAATGATCTGAAATAACAGCAAGGGAACTTGATTCTAAATATTTCTCATATGTTATATCTCCCCTTTTTGGTTTTCATACATAAAGTAAATTTCACAGTATATAAGAATTATTTGTATACTGGAGATATTCATAATCGTACCTATTTCCAAAAGAGGGGAAATATAACACATGAGAAATATTTGGAATTTTTGAGACTGTATATATAAATAATTTGTATTCTTTAAAGTCGTCTACAAAAAAGGCCTGAAAGTCTCAATGATAATTTATAGTATTGTAAGAAAAGCAATACATACCAAGAGTCAAATATAAAAAAATTAATTTAGAGTAATTTGTTAAAACAGTTATTTTCTCACAATACTTTCCTTTTACTGACGAAACCAGTAAGTACTCTGTGCTTATTTTATTATAAAAACTAGTACACTGATTCATTCCTTGAAATCAACAAATATTGGACAGACGTCAAATATAAATCAAATTAAAATAATTAAATTTATGAAGAATAAATTGTCTTTTCTAAATCGATTTTTAGGTAAACTTTTTAATAGAAGATTTTTACTTGAAAATCCATGAGATAACCAAGTGCGATCTTTTAAGTAGCAAAAACTTGAATTCAAATAAATATGTTTCTTTTATATGTTACATAGCAAATATAGTATGTTGACTACGTCAAGTTTGTTTTCATTATGCACCGTAGTGACGGTTATATAAATTATATTAAACACGGGAAGTTATGAAAATATTTCCTCTTTACCTGGAAAATTTATAATTGGTTAAAGATAATATAAAAGGAATAAAAACTGAAAAAAAATAATGATTTATCTTCTTCATTCTGTTGTATTAATTTTCACCATTTATAATTTACTAATTAAATACGAATAGTGTTCTTTAGTTTGTGTTATTTTTTACGTCGCTTTGATTAACGTACTACTATACTATTTGTAGAATATTCGAATATAATTGATGAACACAGCACAAACATAGCATCTCTTGTTCTTTCATTTATTGCATTGTCTTTAAATACAACATTTAACATATAATAATTCTCTTATAAAATATTATTTTTAGTAAAAACTTACTTTCTTTTGATATAAAGTGTGTTCAATCCTTAATATATAGAACGAACGTTTCCTCAAACTTCTTATCTTCTTACCAGTCGTTATAACTATATTAGAGGAAAAAATATTATCTGTAATACATTTAACATTTATTATTAACAATAGAACTAACGTTAATGGATTTTCCAAGAACTGAATAAGGTGTTACAAACAAACCCCTCTGATAATTGTCTCAATCTATAAGGATTGTTCCTTCTCCCAGATTAGC
Source organism: Euprymna scolopes (assembly GCF_053919585.1). Classification (NCBI taxonomy): domain Eukaryota; kingdom Metazoa; phylum Mollusca; class Cephalopoda; order Sepiida; family Sepiolidae; genus Euprymna; species Euprymna scolopes. The sequence continues at coordinate 191,044 of NC_136521.1, read as the reverse complement.
ACACAACAGATGACTTGCAGTACCGTAATCGATCACAAAAAGTCAGACTATCATCGAATTTATACCCAAAGGGAATGTTATTGAATGATTTAATTTTAAAACAATAAATACTAGCAAAACACTCATAAAAATATTCATAAAGCGAAAACAATTTCACTAATTTGCAAAACTACAATAGGATTTACATTATTCATCCTCCACAAAAATAAAACGCATAAATATCATTAAATATTTCCAGTTCACATGTATATTTACAGAAAAGTAGTTCCTGGTGCATATAACATTTTTATAACTCCAAAACGTTTTACCTGTCCGAGTTTCATTGGGTTTTTGGTGTTTTTTTCCACTTTGTACCAAACAACTCTGACTTGCAAAGAATTTAATGGGGCCTTCTTAAGTTTCACATAATATATTTCGGCCCCAAATCTAACACATTGCATTCAACTTGAAAATACTATAAAATATAACAGTCCGAGAACTGAAGATTTAAAAACAATGAAAATTTCTCCAAATTGTCTGTAAATGTAAATGCATAGTTTAGTACCTCTTCAATTTACGGAGTGTGCTAATTTTGATAGGTTTTCTAGATTAAATTCAATGTTTACGGTATCTTGTTAGGTCAACGATAGTTAACATGTAAAAAAAATAGCTTTTTTTCTAATAAGATTATTATTTTATAACGATGCATAACATTTTTGAAAAAGTATTTTCTCTTTGCAGAGTAGATTTTTTTCTTTTTAGATTGTAAAATATTGAGTATGGTTGTTTGAGGGGTATTATAAATCAACTAGCAACATATACGCGGAAAATCAGGATTAAATATTAGAGATAGATGATGAAAGGTTTATTGTTTCTTTTTATAAATATTAGAATAAATTAAGAGAATATATCAATTCATTTTCTACAGAACTGCATCCCATGAAATCCCCTGCTCTTAAGTCTTGTAAAAATAAATAACTGACTATCAGTTATATAATGACAATTCAATAAATAAAAAATAAAAATTAGGAAATAATCTAATTATGTACAATGTTAAATATATTTTCAGTAAAATTAACAATATCTGTTTAGATTATATATTTATCTGGGCTAGAGAATATTTACTTGGTAGTTAACACATGATCCGTTTAGAAATTTTCCAAACTAGCGACCTTTTTGTATGTAGTTATACAATAATGTCTAAGAATAACAATATTTTATCAACTTGCATATTTAAAATTCACTGGAGTTCTATCTGGTTTGGAGGTTTGAATCGAAAAAATGATTATGCTAGCTCTATTAAACTAAAGATGGCGGATCTAAAAAAACACTTCTATCGTAGTGCCATATTTCAATGGATTTTTTCTGATTATCTTCTTTAAAGTGACTTTTGAAATATCGTTTTTATACCATGTTAAACATTTTTGATTCGTTTTGTTTAAGAATATAATCATGTGAACAGTTTTTAGTAATACATGATCGTCTTTGGAGAGCACCCTAAAAATATCAAGGAAAATATTTTCGTTGCGGGTAGTAAAACGTGCATTAGGCCCGGAAAAGAAAAAAATATAGTCATTTGTTGAAATGAAAAATTAAAACAAAAACTACTATAAATGTCGATTAATTCATTCTTATGTCATTGGAATGCAACTAAACAGTATATATATATATATATATATATATATATATATATATATATATATATATATATATACTAGCTGTACCCTTCCACGCGTTGCTGTGGCTCAATTTGGTGTAATGGAAAATTCTAATAAAAAGAGAAAATGCATGTTTCTTATATTCTTAGTACAGAAATCCACTCTAAAAAAAAAAAAATGAAAAAATGGTACTCTTGCAGAATTGGATCCTGATCCTCAGGATTACCGTCAATCATGGCTTGGGCTCGACCAACAATCAGTGGATAAAGCTAACGTTGGAACGCTAAATGTTTTTTTTCTTTTCTTTTCTTTCTGTATACAAAAATGTGAGTTAGTAATTAATGTTTGAGTGATGGGGGGGTTACTATACACAGATTCGAAAAAATTGTCCAAAAACAAATGAAAGCAAAGGTAAGGTAAGTTACATTTCTACCTAACTGGATAATTGTTTAGTGTTTTTATGTAAGGTAAAATGTTTAATCGGCTGGAAAAACAGAAATGGTTGCAGACTGTTGAATACGTTTAGTTTGGGAAATTAAGTTGAAAACTAAAAACTATACAATACAGTGTCAAAAACCCACCGAATATGTTACCATGACATAGGCTGACATAATCGGTGGGTGTGTGACAGTATTTTGTATAGTTTTTAGTTTTAACTCACTTTCTCAAACTTAACATAATCAACAGTGTCCGCCACCATTTGTATCTTTCAAATACACCGATAAACACCGTTTTTCGAGCTGACTAAACGTTACATTAAATGAAAAGGGTTTGTATTAACAGATACAAAGAAGTTGTCCAAAAATGAATATATAACAAATTAATGTTATCAAAGGCAAGAAAAGTAAATGTTCTACCTAACTGGATAAGATTTTAGTGTTTTTATGTCATGTATAATGTTTAATCAGTTCAAAAACATGCAGTGTTTATCGGTATATTTGAAAAATACAAATGGCAGCAGACTGTATCGAACACGTTAAGTTTGGGGAAATTTTGGGAAAATGAGTTTAAACTAAAAATCTATACAAAATACTGTTAGGAACTCACTCAATATATGTTACTGTGATGTAGGCTGACATATAATCAGTGGTTTTAAATTTTGATCGATACAGGTAACGACTTTTAAGAGTCCCTTTTAGTGATTACCTGGTTTGAGGATATTATACAACTAAATGGCAAATCTGCTCCAAAAATCCAGTATTATTTTACTTTAAGGCCCGTCTCATGTTCGTATATAACGAAATATTTTATTGTAGATTTCAGTGTACTAAAAACGAATCTGCAAACCGTTTCCGTCGCAAAAAGAAAGTTTTCATGATATGAAGAAATTACTTTTTCGAAAAGTGGGTGATCACTTTTCAATTTAAAGTTAACTTAGAATGAGCAGCCACTTTCTGGCCACCTTAGAGAGGGGCATTTTTCTGTGTGTGTGTGGGGCGGGGTGGCGGCCGACCCCCGCCCCTCCAACCAATTTAAGCAGGTAATTTTAAAGGATTTTCCAAGGGTAGAAAGAAAGCCCCCACCCAAAAAATCGTGGCCACAAAGTGGGTGATCATTTTACGTTAAATTATTATGGAAAAGTGATCTTTCACTTTTTAAAACTAACATTTCTTCATATCTTGGAAACTACTCGTTTGCCTTAATTATAAAGGTTATTTTCGTTTTCAGCGACCCCGAAAACCAATAGGAGTGGTAATTTTAAAGTAATTTTCGAGGGTGGAGTAATTCCTCATATTTACCTTTTTTCTTTTTTTTTTTTTTCAATAGCTTAAGAAATTAAGAATTAGACAAATTTATGGTGCTAATGCACTTACCAATCCGTACTATTTTTTAAATCGTATTTCCAAGTTTAATTAAAGTTTGTTTTGTTTTTCAATTGTATTCTAAATAATGTTAATGCTTCTGTACTGTTCCTTGTCTGCTTAAGTTTAATTTTTGTTTATTAAATTGTTAGGTGAAAGTCCAGAATAGTTACAAAACACCCTCTTCTCCCCATGTTAAGAATGGCTTTTTAAATAATAACGTTATTATTTCAGCACGGATCAATAAGTGCACGAGTACCCAATTTCTTTAATAAAGAAAAAGCATTCATATTTTAGAATAGATGCAAAACTCCCTTCCCATGTTAAGAATAGCTTTCTAAATAACGGTATTATTTCAGCACGGTACCTTCTCTGCATAAGTACTATCTTTTGTTTATTAAATTGTTAGGTGAAAATATAAAATAGTCACAGAACACTCTCCCTTTCCCATGTTAAGAATGGCTTTCTTAATAGCGTTATTTCAGCACGGTACCATCTTTTGTTTATTAAATTGTTAGGTGAAAGTATAGAATAATAACAAAACGTCCTCCCCATGTTAAGAATGGCTTTCTAAATAACGTTATTATTCTATTATTATATTATTATGGTACTTTCTCTGCATAAGTACCATGTTTTGTTTATTAAATTGAAAGGTGAAAGTACAGTACTCATGCAGAGAGTGATCCGTGTTATAATAATAACGTTAATATTTAAAAAGCCATTCTTAACATGGGGAGGGGAGGGTGTATTTTAACCTTACAATTGAATAAAAAAAACATATAATAAAACTGTAATTAAACCTGGAAATACGATTTAAAAAAATAGCGCGGACAAAAAAACTGTACTTTACCAACCAATCTTATATCGAAAAATAAAAAAAAACTCAAAATGCAAGCGACAAACTTTTTTTAGCCTTATACAATGAAGAAAAAAATGTGTAAATTAAAAAATTTGGAAGATAAACAAATGAATTATGTTTTTATTTTGTTTTTGTTTTTTTACTTATCGAGTAAACAGAAAATGAAATCTTTCGTCAATTCGTGGCTGTGAAATGAATCGAACCGAAAGTTCAGTTTTATCAACAGAACAGATTCGCACTAACGGTTAAAAAATATATTTATTTTAACATAAAAACATCACTCGACTCTAAAGATGGGTCGTCTGAAAATATCAAATAAATTGGTAACGTAGAAATATGGTTTTATTCACTTTTAACGAACCAAATTTACATTATATATATATATGTGTGTGTGTGTGTATGTATGTATATATATATATAGAGAGAGAGAGAGAGAGAGAGAAGGAAACAGAGAGAGAGAGAAAGAGAGAGGTATTACATTTATGTATGGAACTAGGATTCTAGCATTACGGTTAACACGTTTATTTATATATATATATATATATATATATATATATATATATATATATATATATATATATATATATATATATATATAACGTGTGTGTATTGCAAATTACAAAAAAAAAATACTTACTCTGGTCTGCGCCATATACGATTCTTCTTTTTCCAGAATGATTTTGTCTGTTTATTTGTATATATATGTATATATATATATATATGAATATATCTTAGTTTATGTATATATATATATATATTTAAATTTTGTAGCTTTATCTCTTGCGTTGTCTGGAGTTGACAAGTCTGCAAATAAAGAGAATAAAATATTAAAATTAATATCATTAAAATCTATTAAATATAAAAATAAATAGTAATCGATGTATAAATATGGAAATGTATACATATACATATAAATAATATACACGTTTAAATGTGGGTGTATGTAAATATATTTACTATTAAATTCTTTGGTTGATTACTATATTTGTGCTGATAATATTGCATAGTAATCGATTATTAAGTTCGCATGCTGAGGAAAAAGTTAAAATACCACAAAGTTAACTATGACAATACTCTTTCCTTCATTCATTTTATACCCAGTAGTAATATTTTCTAAATATTACCTCTTAAAGCATAACATAGGCTATATTCTTTAATAAATAAAAATATGGCAAACCAAACATACCAACACTTATATATTGAAAAAAAAACTGATTTTTTTTATATAGGGCGTTTACTTGAATTACGCATTGCTATTCTCAATCGAATTGGTTATTTTAAATTGCATATTTTCTGTATTCTATAGTACTTTCGGTTTGATTCATCAAATAATTATCAGTTCAGGTGCTTTTATATTTATATTCTGTTAAGCTTTAAGCGTTCGTTCTGTCATAGATCTTTTAGTTCATATATGAGGTACGGATATATGTTAGAAAATGCCTAGAAAAGGCAAACAGAAATACCAAATATATAAACACTACTACTTATTAAACGGATACTATTTATGTATTTAAATTACTTCACAAATACACTTTTTTTCTTATAACAACAATCTTACTTTCTTAATATATATATATATATATATATATATATATATATATATATATATATATGTATGTGTGTGTGCGTGTATATATATATATATATATATATATATATATATATAACTACGTGGGCGTTGATTGATATTTCATAATTTAAAAACTCATATATATATATATATATATATATATATATATATACATACAGAGAAAGAGGGACAGACAGACAGAATGAAAGAAAAAACAAAAATTGTTTATACATTCAGTAATATATTGTCTTTATTTTAAGACTTTATGAAGATGACTGACTTGAACTGATTTGATTGGATTTGAAAATAAAAGTCAATATTTGTAAATGGGTGGTGCATTTATTGCATAAAAAAACTGTTTTTAATATGAAATTGACGTTAGAATTAAATTATTCGGTGCCGCTTTGACGTGGAACTCGTGTTAGCTTATTGTTTCCATGAATATATATATATATGTTTGTGCAAAATATGACAATATAGTTATGGCATTCAAGCTATATAGACGTTTCCACATTTCATCCATGTGGAGAATCGCCAAACAAACATACATGGTATTCGTGTTACAGTGGTGTTTATTCTAGCTAGCTAACCAATTAGATTCGATTGTATTACCATTCTACGGGTTAATGTTTCCATTACCTAATAGCGGGGTTTCCTTCCAAAACGGCTCGGGTGATTTTTACTTCATCTTTGTTCTATTTTTATTGAGTGACTTACCTTCCTTTTGTAAATGTATCGACTAAATGGTCACTTGAATTTAACACGTGTGTGTTTTGAGTATATTACATTTCTATAAGTGTTGGTTTAGTTTAGTTTGTATTTAGTTATTATATTTTATAATAAAGTAATTTTCATTTTATGTAATAACTTTTTTGCTATTTAACTTTAATAATTTTGAGAGTTTAGAATTTCAAGTTTCTCATTTAGACATAATATACGCGGACCAATAAGGTTTCTACATGTACTGACTTGTAGTGAGCTTATATATTCCAATATTTGCGAGCAACCACTTTCTTCGAGTTCTCGGTTATAGATCACTAGTTCTTTTAGTTTTGTAATTTGCTTTAACAATCATGATATATGAAAATATAGTCCATGTAGTACTTCTTGTTATTCCGGTCTTCCGTTACATATAGTGTGGCTTATTACATAATGCCTCTGCTTAAGTAATTATTTTATAGTAGGCTAGTGTACGAGTTCTATAGTTACAACCTGATTCATCGTAAATAAAATCCTGTATTTCAATTTGGGTAATTGCTATTAGAATTCTGGTATATTCCTAGTCGTTATATATTTGTTCTGCTTAGTATTGTTTTATTCTTGCGAAATTAATCGTTTTCTAACGCCTTTGTTATTTTTATGCATTTCTTACAGATGTTATGTTATTTTATGCTTTGATTATTATGTCTAAGTTTTCGTAGCAAATAAACTCTTATATTTTATACGTATACGTTTACGTGTTTTCATTAAATAGTGCATAATCCATTAGCAGAACTTTGTAGTAGTATAAAATATACTTATTGAAGTAACTTACACAGAAATGTTTGCTTCAATTTCACATCCTGTTAATTTTCATGTGGTGTAACAAATTCATTGGTTAAAATTAAAAAAGGGTGCTTAGTTAATCTATACTAACACATACTAACACATACACATAATAGAACTTTACGTAGGCGTTGATTGATAATTCATGATTTAAAAACTCAATATATGAAAGACTCCCTAAATTTACTGAGGCGACTAATGTTACGAAAGAAGTTGTGTACATACACATGCAAACACATATATATATATATGATACAATTATTTGTTGCATAATACATAATATTTAACTAAATAATAATTTATAGAGGGTCTAGAAAATGAAAATAAAATGATAAAACAATACTGCATACATACTCCAGTGATGTGAGAGTTATTATTTGTTGTTTTTTCTATTTCTGGATGAGGGAGGATGTTTTTTACATTACCTTTTGATGAGTTACATTTATAGAAGTAAAAACAAAATATTGACTGTCTACGTAGTTACGAAACATTTCGTCTGGAAATCAATAAATACATGTTACTGCCATCTAAACTTTTATTCTTCATTCATGCGTGTTTTGGCGCAAGAAAAATAACATCTACCGAGTTTTAATTCTGAGTCTACCCATTAATAAAAGACACACACACACCACATATATATATATAGTTTATATCCGATATGGGCGGATATATTTAAAGCTTGTCCTCAAGCGCATGAAAGACTACTTAACAGAACTCAGGCGAAACATTTTATGACATAAATAGAAAATAATATATATATATATATATATATATATATATATATATATATATATATATATATATCCACGCTAGGATTCGTCAGGCTTATGCCTGACGAATCCTAGCGTGGATGAAACGCGGAATATTCTGTGTAGCTTAATCGCCATATATATTTTATCTCTTACTATCTAACTCTACCTATGCATTTAGCACTGTTGAAGTAAATACTTCAAGTCTACGCATAAAATTATAACTTCGTATATTAATTTATGTGATTAAATGTAGTTTATATATATATATATATATATATATATATATATATATATATATATATATATATATGTAGGGTGGATTGGAAATTCATCATGAAGTGACTGATAGTAAAGCCCTGTTTGGAAATGTGCAAATTTATTTTTAATATAATTTTGAAACACTTAATGAAGAAATAATTTCATGAAATGGAGCTGTTAACTGGGCCCCTTGTTCGTACGATTTTACCCTATGAGATTATTTTCGTTGGGGCTATGCAAATTCCTATGCATACTTTAATATTGTAGACACAGTAGATTACTTTAATAGAAATATTCGATGCGTTATTGCCGATATATAATTTTATTTAATGCGTAGTGTGTATGAATTAAACTTCTAAATTACACCATATTCGTATACGCGCAAGTCATCTGCCCTAATTTGCATAAATTCCAAAAATAAATCTTTTAATGAATCACATTCGTAAATTAAAAATATTTCCTATGATTTATTTTAATATATATTTCGCTGTCTCTAAACATATACTCTCTATTAGTGGCCTGGGAAGGCCACAGGGGATACCACCGAAGCAGCAAAACCGAAGCTTCCTGCAAGGATACTATATATACAAAGACAAATTTGGGCATATGTTATTAATAACTTTCATATAAAATTTCAATCATAGAATAGGATTAAAATCTTCAAAAAGCTTGCTAATTTTCATGTTTCGTCTTATGGAACCAAATATATTAGCATTCAATATTTAATTTAGCTCCGAGTATATATATATATATATATATATATATATATATATATATATATATGAAGAATAAAATACGTATTAATACTCTACATCATGTCGAAGAAAAAAAAAGTTTGGCAAAGGAGTCTTACTCCGAAATATATTTCTTAAAAAATAAACACTCGTTTATTTTATAAAAAAAAATCGCGTTGCAGTTTTTGGCTTCAAACGTATTTATACGCATATTATTCTTCAAATTTCACTCAGCGCTTCTAACGCATATAAACAAAAAAAATGCCATATATATATATATATATATATATATATATATATATATATACTGTGACTTGTTTGCGGAGAAAATTGAATTATATATATATATATATATATATATATATATATATATATATATATATATATATATATATAATTCAATTTTCTCCGCAAACAAGTCACAGTGACACGTTGAGGTGGGGGCTACAATCTGGGACATATGTTGCAGAGATATAAAGAAGGGAGATGAGCATCAAGATATATGTTACTATTACATTTGAACTTCTGTATGTCAGTACAGTTGGGAAAGCAGTATCCCGGAAGGGAGTTCCAAAGTCTAGTCTGAGGAAGAATTTATTGGGGTAGACGTAGGGATCTCTACTGTGTAAGGGTGGGGTTTGCTGATTATCGGGTATATCATGGGGGGTACGTCGAGGGTGTACAAGTGCTTGTCGTTTGTCCGAGCATTCACCATTAAAATACTTGTAGAACAGGCAGAGGGATACAACATTTCGTCGATGCGACAGAGGCTGAAGCCTAGATGTCAGTTCAGGACCTATCAGGTTAGCGACTTTCTTTTGAACCCTGTCAAGGAGTGAGAGACAAGTGGCAGCTGCACCAGCCCAAATGTGACAACAGTACTCCATACATGGACAAATGGTGGCCTTATAGAGGTACAGGATACTTTCAGGCATAAGTAGTTTCTGGCATTTTTGAGAGAGCCCACCTTCTTCGAAGCAGCCTTGCTAATGCTCTCAATGTATCTGCTCCAGCTCATGTTCCCTATAAACATTATATATATGCACTTTTTGGCAATTTTATGAGTTCGAAATACCAGTGACTATTGAACAGAATTAAACAAATGAATGCTCATTGGAATGGTAATGACCTAAATTGTGTAGTGCGCTATGGGACATTGGCCTTAAAGTCGAACAGCAAGGGGATCACCTTTTTTTACAGCTATAAAATGTTTTGATCATGAAATCACTATTAATAAGTTCTCCCACTCTTTATCCGCCTTTCGAACTCTGTTGGAAAGCAAGCAAACGAAACAGACTCAAATATGACCATCTTAAAGTCCAACGTAAACAAATTCTTGATGAACCGTCACCTTAAGTAATCTAATTTACCAAATTTCTACTACTAACGATTACAAAACTATTGTCCCAATGACTAGCGTACACTCATTAACTCTTATCCTCGAAAAGGATCCCAGGTTTTGTAAAAAAAATACATACATATATATACATATATTATATATATATATATATAATACATATATATAATATATATATAATACATATATAATATATATCTATTATATATCTATTATACATATTATATATATAATATAAATTATATATATATATCAAATATATATAATATAAATTATATATATATATAATATACATTATATATAATATATATATTATATATATCATATATATTATATATATATTATATATATATTATATATATATATTATATATATAGATAGATAGATAATCACATATATATATATTCATGTATATATCGAAACAGTGACTATAATATTTTAATATCGAAACAGTGACTATAATATTTTTAATTAAAATGTATGCCCTTAAAATTACAACAAATACTATTCTAAGATCCATCGGAATTATGCATTTCCTATTTTCATATTGATATGTTTTTTTTTAAATAAAGGATACTATATTTGAATACCTATGACAGCAGGTTTCATCATCAGGACAAGGAATTGGCTCTACCTTCATGGCTAATATGGAGACGTTTAACAGTTATATTCTAAATCCAGAGGTAAGCATGAGGATAAATTAATGGTAATTACCACTGAATTAGAAATTATTTTGAGCAAATATATCGAGTTTATAATGGGTCACATTAAGGAAAATAAAGATTAATCGTATACCATGCATCCATTAAAATTTCAATGCAATAATATATTAGCAATTACTGATTTTTTTCTAGAAAAAGTGTAAAATATGAGAATCAATATTTAAACGTGGTAAAAAGTGTTATTTCGAAATATTTTAAAGACATTTTTCTTAATGGAAAATATTTATTTAACGCAAATATTCGAATATATAGACATAAGCTATTTATTATAAGCTTAAGCTGTATATATATATATATATATATATAATTAAAAAACTTAAATTACATTGTAACAAGTGATGTAACCCACTTTCCGGTTTACGACATCCGGTTGCGCATGCGCGCATAAACATTAACCCATAACACCGTAAACACAACTCGCTTTATTTGCAGATTTTGACCTACGCACTGAAATATTGACGTTATTATTTCGAAAGTATTATTTTACATGGGAAGAGTGGGGGGGGTTGCAACTATTCTTTATTACAACTATACTGTCGCTATTTTCTTACAAGTAAACAACTTTAACCCGTTGACAAACATAAGAACAGTTGTAGTAAAGCCAAGATTACTACTACTACTACTACTACTACTCTCTATCCGTCTCTTTTCCTTCCTTCCTTCTTTTTTATTTTTGTTTATATTTCTAGATACAAAATAGTTGTGTGAGAACGGTGAATTTGTTGACATATTTACTGATCTGTTTCTATATTAGTTTTATTTTATTTTATTTATTTAGGTTTTTTTTTGCTTCAAGTTTTATTAATTATTTTTTTTAGATTTTAAGTTTCTATAACTTGGTTGAAGGATTCCAATATGGGTTTTTCATTCTTATATTTCTCATCGGTAGGTTCATGTGCGTTTTTGCTGCTAAATGACTTTGGTCGGCGTTCGATTCGTAGGAAAATCATGTTTAATTTTCGATTTTTGAGCAATTATTCGGAAAAAGAGGTAACTTTACACGAATAGGGAGGATTTTTTTTTCATGTTTGAGTGATCCGTCCGTGATTTTTCATTTTAATATACTTTCAAAGAAATGTTTCTGTTATGTCAAAAAACAACTATTTTATTTACATCACAAGTGTCACGCTCATACATGAATTCCATAGCCAATATAACATACTGACACAACGGGTCACGAGTAGTCTAGTATATATATATATATATATATATATATATATATATATATATATATATATAGAGAGAGAGAGAGAGAGAGAGAGAGAGAGAGAAGTAGATAGATAGAAAGCTGTTTATTACAAGCTATATATGTTATTAAGCTATCCATATAATTATAAGACTACGATCAGTTTGCTTGCTTGCTTGCTTGCTTGCTTGGGCGTTTAAACCGTCCATCCGGTTTGTGATTTCTGGTTTCAAAAACTTCGTCTGCATACTAATTTCAGAGCCGCGCTGTCGCAAGTCCGATATTAAAAGCCACTGTAAGGTAACCAACATTTTTGTTTTGTTTTAACGTATTTTAACGTGTTTCCCTTAAAAAATAAATGTAATTAAACTCCGTTGGGTAAAAATAAACTGATTTAAATATAAATATACAATATATAACTATAATCATATCTATAATCATATTTACTGCTTTTAGTAGCGCTCCTGCGGATTCTGTCGATTTAATATTTTGCAGGCCTTACTTAAAAATATTTTCTTTTGAAAGAGGCAGTAGTTGGTTTTAGGAGTTTTAGGAGTACTTTTAGTATGGTCTCCTTAATTATAATTAGTGCTTACACTAGCGCTGGAGGCTTTATGAGTTTTATTCATTTTTCACTCCATACTTAAAAAAATATATAAAGACAAAAAAAGACAATATATTCTCAAAATCACATTTTTATTTGGAACATTTTTCATCTTACCCTTTAAGGGCCAACAAGTAGACTATACATCATTTAATTGCTTTATTTAATGGTAAAGCACTTGACCGAACGGAAATATAAAAAAGATTAAAAAAATATAAAAAGGTTTTGATACAAAGAAACATTTCGTTGTTCGCCCCCACACATTACTAAAAAGTATGAACAATGTATAGGATCTTAAATATATAAATTACCTTTCCATTTACTAAGAATATTTCAGTGACCCACGGTGACAATAAGAGTAAACAGAAGTTAACGTTAACATTAGTCGGGCGTTCGGACCCAGCGATCAGCGGTATACTCTTATCTAGTGACACTAATGAATTTTATTAAAATAAAACATATAAATACGGATTAATAAACGGGTTAATAAAAAAATATTTATAATATTATAAAATATATTTATGTAACATTTATCTGTATTACATTTCATACATATTAAATAATGACATCTTATTATAAGCAAAGATATTGGTACATAGTGTTGATAAAGTAAATAGTTCCGACTCTAACTATTTGGAAAAAAATTGCCCACAAATCAAATTGTCATCGCGTTAAATAAAGCAATGGAATTTTCAATAAAAATGGTTTAAATAATGGCTCATTTTATTTATTTAAAAATATATTTTTACGGAAGATGAGTCGTTTCTTTTGTAACAGTATCGATTCTGAGAAACATTTATTATCTCAAGAGCAATAATATTATTAATAGTTAATTAAAAAGATTTATATAGACAGCACCATTCAATTTCTACGATGTCACACTTCTAAAAATGTATTTCTGTGTGCGTGTATGTCGGATTCAGTGGTCAGTGTCAACCAAAGAAAAAATACTACTCAATTGTATTTGTTCATTGTAGCGCGAAATTAGGATTATATATATATATATATATATATATATATATATATATATATATAACCAACACTTCTACAAACGAATTTATAAAATTATTCAATGTTCATTTGATTGCATAGCGCTCCCTGTCTCTTCATACATGTAGGAGTATATAACAAAGTATATTCTTATATAAATTTTCCTTTATATAATGTAATATTAAATGATATATGTGCATATAAAGAATTTTAATATTAAAGTATATATGAACATTATATTTAAACTTGTTTTATGCATAAAATGAATTCCACATGAAAAATTAGATATTAAATGTTTAAACATTTTATACATAAATAAAGTAGTACCTATAAATAAAATTTCTTATATTATACATTACTCACATTATATATAAAATATAGTAACAGAAAAACACAAAAATATACCACTTTATATTATCAGACAGAAAGTAATTAAAAAACTCAAAGGTAATTTAATTTTAATATTTTCATCATAGTAAATATAAAACGAGTAAATTTTCTAACATTTTTTAATCATTACATGCTTAGAGAGTTGTGATTTACTAAGAACGAAACGGCTCTTAAAGTATGTAAAATAAGATATTCGGGCTTTTCAAAACACACACGAGAGAAAGAGAGACATAATGTATAATATATCTTGATATATTATATGTATATATCTTAATATATATAATATATATACATAAATGTATTATATATATGTATACTGATATATCTCATATTATAATCCATTGTATATATTGATCTTTTACGTATAACATTTCATACACATATTCCCCGTATATATATATATATATATATATATATATATAGAGAGAGAGAGAGAGAGAGATTTGTATATAGATTTATATATAATATATAATATATTAATTGTATTTATTGATTTCTTATATATACCATATATTTATACACACACGCGTATATACAAGACACTTTATGTGTATGTGTGTGTGTGTGTATAAGTTCGTCTCATATGATCTCCTAAACTGCTTGGCCGTTGCTTTAAAATTTCGCACAAATGTGCATCGGAGTGTTCTTAGATGATTTTTTTGTATCGGAATATCCCTGAAAAGTACAGAAAATCGATGATTGATAAAAATATCAATTAAGAAGGAACAGTATAATTCTTCCCAAAGTTTACACTTAAATATGATATTTTAATTCATACAGAACCGTATTTATTATAATAGTGTCAGTTCTATATTCATTATTATATTGAACCTAATATATGGTAGTAAGATAAAAAATAAATATATATAATGACTTACGTTCTACCAGTTAGAATCGAAATCAAAACATACAACTCTCCACGCTTATGAAAAATGAACAACGATCATTTTATTTTTACTAAAAATATTTCTCAATAAATAAGTTAAATTACTGATATATATATATATATATATATATATATATATATATATATATATACACGTATTCATACATTAATTCACGTTGCGTTCTTTTTATTATAAGATGGAATCACACGATCGTCAAAGACAAGATTCAAGCAAAGTCGCACGGTCCAAACTTTTTAACATTTTTTTACCTTACGATATATATATATATATATATATATATATATATATTACTTTTTAGTCGTACATATACATATTTGACCGACCGTAAATTATTCAAAAGTTTTGCCTAAAGATCTATAGAAAAATCAAATCATTTGCCTGAGTAGCTAAAACATAAATTATATATATATATATATATATATATATATATTATATATATATATATGTGTGTGTGTGTGTGTATGTGTGTGCTTATAAGTGTTTTCAATTTCTTTGCCATAAAATTGGCCGGTTGAGTTCATCCAAGGAGTCCTTCATGCGTTGAGGTTAACAATTAAACAATAACGATCCACGCCCAGATCAGATTCTACTTATAATATACACACGTATGTGTTTTCATACACATGTACATGCCTATATATGTCGATGTACATATGTACACATGGGCATATATATATATCTAACACATTCATAGACACATATGTATGCATTCTGTTTCAACAACATTACATTTTATGATATATTGTATAGTTTATCCTAATATTTTCACACATATATAAATATACATAGGAAAAATACAAACACATATATAGGAACTTACAAAAACCAAAAAATACTTAATGTTATATTTTGTAATTAATTTTTTTTATAAAAATAGTATTTTTTAATTATATTTAAATTAGAAAAAAATTATTAGCAAAACCATAATTGTATCAAAATACCGTCAAAAATAAATAAATATTTTGCTTTTTTTTATTGTATAAAATAAGAGAAATAATAATAAAAAGAAATGGAATAATCAACTAACAATAAGCTCATACATGTATAATTACAAATAATACAAATTAATTAATTGCCGTAATATTAAAATGGTATAATTTTGTCTTATATTACAGTTTTTACTAGACAGTGGCGGGTGTGGATGGAATATTCTAAATGTATTCCTTATTTAGACAGAATAACAAGTATCGCAAGTTTAAACATAAATCAGTATAACTCCTTATTCAAAGCATTTCATATTTAAAACTGGAACACTTATTTTAGTGAATTTTGATAGAATAAATAAACTACTTATTGCTATTATTTGTAATATTCAGGCTATGGTTCCCGTTAGATCCTTACTACTTTCGGGCTCTGGTCTCATTCACCTTGGCGTACTCGAAAATCTGTATAGAATTTCGAAGTGGGCATTTCTTTTTCCATTCTTCATGAACGGGTAGACCCTTAAAATTTATTTTATAAATATTAGATTAAAACAGCATTTAAGACACACACACACACACACATTATATATATATATATATATATATATATATATAGTGTGTGTGTGTGTGTGTGTGTGTGTGTGTGTGTGTGTGTGTGTGTGTGACTGGGTGGGTTGCTTATGCACATTAATAAAATCACTCCAATAACAATTATTTCAATAATAGTGAATGAAGTAACACATAAACTCAAAACAGTAACTAAATATTTAAAAATACATACCCGTACTTTAAAGAGAATTGGGACACGCCTATAAAAATGAGATATTCAGAAAGTTTTTAAATATAAATGAAACGTAGAAAAATATTGAAACAATTGGTTTTTTTTACGAATTAAAAACGGGAAAAATTGTTATTCATATAATTTTCATAGAAAATCTAATAATAATTTGATAGTATAAAATAAATATTTTAAAAATTAAATAAAAAAATATTTCCATATTTTAAAAATTTACGTGTGAACTATTATTTTTCAGTTATAAAGTCAAATCATAAAAAATTATAAAAATGTATTTTGTGTCAGCATTTTAAAAACAAAATCATTTATATTTTGATTATTTAGAATTTTGCGATACAGTCTTTTCAGTTCTATCGTTATTTTTACAACGTTATTATCGATGTAGCCTCCAACTTTTTGTAGGTGCGACCTGTCAGATTCGGGAATCTTTAGAATGAACTAAAGAATCTAAACCAAATTTTAAACTGAGACGTTTTTTTAGTCCAGAGTAGTCGATTGTTCTTATTCCGTCAGTCATGACAACATTAATATCTAAAATATTTTCTTATGTTCTTAGTATCATCGGTAATGATGAGTGAATCTCAGAAAAATTGCGAATATTAAATCATTAATTAATAACTTTATTTGTTGCGGCACATGACTCTAAAGTTCAGTTAAAAGACTCGAATTAGATAAAAAAAAAAAAACTTTGGGGTTTCAAGAAGACGCATCTAAATAAGATCGGAATTATATCGGCGGGACCGTTGTGGGCATACTATCTAAATCAGAAATAGCAATCATAAAAATATAACTGATATAAAAATATCTGTGATGTAATTTACTTTAAATCGCCATACAATTACCAATGATAATATTTTATCACATTTTCCATAACATTAATAATTGGACTTATAACTTGCGGAAACTATATTGTTTCCGCAAGTTAAAAATCCAATTATTAATAAAGGTTTATAATAGTACAATGTTTAAGTATATCTATTATAGGATTCACTTCTAAACTAATTATCCGATCATTATAAACTTAAGAAAGCTGTTGAGCATTATGAAAGTTTCAAAGTCAATCACATTGAAAAAGTTCGAAAGTAAGAGAGCGAAAACGAATGAGAGTGAGAGAGAAACACACACGCACATTATATATATATACACAGAAACAAATAATGAATATAAAGATACGCATAAATATGAATAAATGGATATAGATAGTGATAGATAATTCTATTTATATCAGTTAGGTATGCGTATATGTTTATATATCTGTACGTAAAATATTTTTTCAAAAAAATAATGAATGGTTGATTATAAATATTGAAAAGTGCTGGTAGGGTTATGTCGGACAATATGAAGTATATATTGTTTGAGTTTTATAAAATGGTTTGTTAAGAATAAATGTAAAAATATAATTCTATATACAAATATATATATATATATATATATATATAAATTCATATATTAATATAGATATAAATATAAAAAATAGTGAATAATGAATACATACATAAGTAGTAAATATTTACAAATAAACATGTATAAATATATATAGAGAGAAATATATATATGGTATGGGCATACGTATATATTAACAGCAGTTCGATCTTGTATCGATCACTTCGATTTAACGAAATTGAAAAAACGGTTAGATTTCTGTTTTCGCTTGCGATTTGAGAATCTAGTATTTCCTCGAGTCGCAGTCCTCGAGAGCAGATCAAGCTAATGTATAGTGCCAATTCAAATATAGATAAAGTAATCGAGTACTATTTGTATCTACTATAACACTACATCACATACACACATGTAACACATGTAGGCACTTTCTATTTTTTATGTTCGGTTGAGTTGAGTAGTTCTTCATGCGTTGAGGTTAACAATTAAACAATAACGATCCACGCCCAGCTCGGGTTCTATTTATATAACACATACAAACACACACACACACGCACGCGCGCGCGTGTGTGTTTGTGTATGCTAATTATATATAAAAAAATAACGTTTATCTTTAATAATCTCCTTAGAAACGATGTTTTTTTTTATTACCGAGTGTATTCATTATGCAATTAATTTGAGCATTTCTATCTGGAATGAAGCACAAATCATTTTTGTGAAGCTTAATTTTCATAAGTATATTTCATATAATTACTAAGTTCTACTTCCATGTTGAATTAAATACAGAAATATAACTCCCTAACTCTAAATACAGAAAGCAAAATTTTAACCATCGTTGACTTGAAATCGACGGTACCCTTTTTCTTTTAACTATTTTTTTTAATATCATTATTCTCCCAGCGCCACGTTGATTGAGTCTTGGTTTACTTAATGATTTCAATATTCACATATATAATATAAACATTATAATAAGATATAAACATATATTACGGATCATGAAATTAGTTTTACTGTAGTTTCACAGTATCATACATTATTAAAAGTGTACGTATAATTTATATCAATTATAAAAACGAAACTGACTACACACACACACACATATATATATATATATATATATATATATATATATATATATATATATATATATATATATATATATATACACACACTAGTTTCACATATCTGACTTTGTTCGGGTTTTTACAGCTTATTTTCGTTGATAATTTAATTTTTTAACTATAAGTAATTTTATGAATAATATTGTTTAAAAATCTTTTTAGAGAATTATTGGTTTCATTTTTTTTTTAATTTTCTTTAAATTAGAGAGTTTACGAAGTAATACGATTATAAATTGTAAAGATAAATTCATGAGTGTTTCATGAAGAAACGGAATTGCATTTTCGCTAATTTAAATTTTAATTAACATTACATTTTACAGATAAAATGGGACAACTTTCTTTTTGAATTTTAAAAGTTGACAAAAGACTGTTTTCTTTTTTAATTATTAAAAAATATCTAAAATTGATGAATTGTTTATGAATAAAACAAGATATTCTAGAGGGAATCGATGTAATAAAGGTTTATTTTCACACTGTTTTAAACCAAACGTGAATTTATTCTATTGTTGTTTTTATTGCTTGAATTATCTGATAAATAATAAAAAAGAAAATCATTGTTGTTGGGAAAACCTACATCCCTAATTGGGACAATATTTATTGTGGATGTTTTTTTCTATCTTTCATTTATTATATAACTGGATTCGATTTTGGGATTCTGAAGTGTTGCACACGGGAGAAATTATTGGCACATGTGACTATTCGTGCTTGTTCATGTATGTACAAAATGTACAGTAATTTCATTTACTCTCTAGAAATTTACACATGAAAAAGTTGATCATTAGTATTTAGTGTAACATATGTATATTTACATATGCTTTTTTGTTATATTCAGATTCATCGAGTTTCTAATAGAAAAATGGTTATATATATAAATATATATATAACTATATATAAATACATATATATCACTATATATACATATATATATATATAAATATATATCACTATATATACATATATATATATATATAAATATATATCACTATATATACATATATATATATATAAATATATAAGATATATATAAATATATATATAACTATATATATATATATATAAATATATAAGATATATATAAATATATATATAACTATATATATATATATATATAAATATATATAATATATATAAATATATAATATATATATAAATATATAATATATATATAAATATATAATATATATTTAATATAAATATATATAATATATATATAAATATATAATATATATATAATATAAATATATATAATATATATATAATAAAAATATATATATAATATATATATAATAAAAATATATATAATATATATAATATATATATAATAAAAATATATATAATATATATAATATATATATAATATATATATAATATATATAATATATAATATATATAATATATAATATATATATAAATATATATAATATATATAATATATATATAAATATATATAATATATATATAATATACATTATATATAAGCTATATATATATTTTTTTTTTACACAGTGATCACCACTTATCAAGGCC
The DNA here is from genome assembly GCF_053919585.1 of Euprymna scolopes. Classification (NCBI taxonomy): domain Eukaryota; kingdom Metazoa; phylum Mollusca; class Cephalopoda; order Sepiida; family Sepiolidae; genus Euprymna; species Euprymna scolopes. Next base: position 169,983 of record NC_136521.1, on the reverse strand, counting down.
CGGAAGCCACTCAGGGATAAGGGTTATTGAAAGTACATTACGTTAGTGTGGAGATTTGATGAAGTGTTTACTTAAGGGGCGGTTCATTAGGAATTTGTTAACATTGGACTTGAAGACATCCAAGTTGTAGTCCGGTGGGAAGCAGACAGACGGAACAGAGTTCCACAGGCGTGCAGTTCTAAGAAAGAAGCTCTGTTCATGGAATCCGCGTTTTGATTTAGGCACAGATATAGAGTGGGGGAAATTTTTGACAGTGGTTTCAGCTAGACGGGTGTTTTTCGTGAAAGATCGAGAGGGGACCAGAGATTGGAGTTCAGACGAGCACCTGCCATGGAAATTACGATAAAACAAGGATAGGCTCGCAACGTCTCTTCTGTGGGAGAGAAGTTGCAGGGTAGAGAAAAGGGCTCGAGATCAGAGGCGAGAGAATCAGAGAGAACTTTGTCATTTACAGCCTTTGATGTGTTGCCGTAGATGGTCGTGTCATCAGCCTAGATGTCAACGAATGATTTAAGTATGTGTTTAGGGAGGTCATTGATGTAGATCAGGAAGAGAGTTGGGCCCAGGATTGACCCCTGAGGGATTCCAGCATTTATATTGCAGTCCTCCGATTTTTGTCCATCTACCACTACTCTTATGAGCCTATCGGAGAGAAATGATTTAATGATTGAGAAAACATTTCCAGTTATACCGTAGCTGGAAATCTTGTGAAGTAGACCCTTATGCCATACCTTGTCGAAGGCCTTTTATATGTCAAGAGAAATTTCCCTAGAAAGGAAGCCTTTGTCAAGAGATTCACTAATCCTGTGGGATATAACCGTCAGCACATCTGCGGTAGATCTTGCAGAGCGGAAACCATATTGTGTGTCACTAAGAAGGTTATTCCTGCTGAGGTGGTTGACTATTTCTCTATTTAATATGGATTCCAGCAACTTACTCATAACACACAAGAGACTTATTGGTCTGTACTGAGAGGGAGATGACTTATCACCTGAATTCTTAAATACAGGGCAAACTGATGAGGTCTTCCAGGGAGTCGGAAAGCACTTCTCCTTAAGGCAGCGCTTAAATAGTTTCGTAAGTATGGGAGCAAGTTCTTGTTGAAGCTTTTTTAACACTATAATTGGGATGCCATCAGGGCCAGTTGCTTTACTGGAATCTAGGTTCTTGATTAGCTTGGCGACCTCATGCACGGATATATATATCTATAAATATATATAATATATATCTATAAATATATGTAATATATATAAATATATATAATATACATAAATATATATAATATATATATAAATATATATAATATATATATATAATATATATATATAAATATATATGTAATATATATATATAAATATATATATAATATATATATAAATATATATATATAAATATATATATAAATATATATATAATATATATATAAATATATATATAATATATATATAAATATATATAATATATATATAAATATATATATAATATATATATAAATATATATATAATATATATAAATATATATATAATATATATATATAATATATATATAAATATATATATATAATATATATATAAATATATATATATAATATATATATAAATATATATATATAATATATATATAAATATATAATATATATATAAATATATAATATATATATAAATATATAATATATATAATATATATATATAAATATATATAATATATTACTATATATAATATAATATATAAATATATATATTATATATATATATATTATATATATATATTATATATATATTATATATATATTATATATATATACATATCGGTTTAGAATAAACAATATTAAGTTGGAAATAAGTAACAACATTATATGTTTGACATGAATACAAATTATTCTCTGACGTTATGCGGAATTTAAGCTTTACATGTTCTTTTGGAACGGCATCGGTTCCTTACTATAACATTTAACATGGATTCCTTGTCTGTTCTGTTATTCTCTTCTTTTGTCCAGCTTTAGTATTTGTTTGCTGTCAACTTAAAATGATTCGACCCAAATCGAATATGCTTAAAATATTATGGAAACTGCACCAATTTTTATAAACAAAAATAATTATTAGGATTATTTGAAAAAATTAAAACCCCTATATTAAAGAGGAAATGTTACGTTGTGTTTCACAATTTCTGGTTGTATCATATATATATATATATATATATATATATATATATATATATATATATATTTCTTAGGTTGAGAGACTATTAGAAAACCGGAGATGTAAATATAAGATTGAAATAAGAAATGTTGGAGTTAACTTTATAAAACACTATATTCATACAATCGTTTCTGATATTATAAAGCACACTTTAATATACTCACAACTTAATGAATATTAAAAAATAAAAAATAAAAATCTGTTGCTATAAAATTTTGTTTTAACAGCATTATCGATTTCAGAAAATGCTTTTTATTTCATACAGGCACACGCTCGCGTGCGCGCGTGTGTGTGTGTTGCGTGTATCTGTGTGTGAGTGAGTGAGTGAGTGAGTGAGTGTGTGTGTGAGTGTGTGTGTGTGTGTGTGTGTGTGTGTGTGTGTGTGTGTGTGTGTGTGTGTGTGTGTGATGCGATAAAGCCTGTTTAAAATAAAAACAGCTTTCGAATGACGATTCGGTGAGGAAAATTCTATCCACTTATTCTGCTAAGTATATCACTAGAAAAAAAGCTGTTAGTTATTCAGAGAACGCATCGAAATTTAGGAGATCTCTGAGAGTGGCATTCGGGTTTACCGAAATGTAATAAAACATGAAAACAAACTACACAAAATATGTATTTAACTAGTTAACATTAATATATATATATATATATATATATATATATATATATATATATATTTCATCAAAACTCCGGAATTAATGGAGGGCAAACTAAAGCATCCTGCCAAGGTTTCAAATGATCTTAAACTACCAGCAAAGGGAGACACATAATTTCAAATATTTATGGCATGTTATATCTTCCCTCTTAAGTTTTTATACATAAAATAAATTTTACAGTGTATAAGGTTTATTCGATACTGGAAGTATGCATAATCGAATACTATCTCAAAATAAAAAGTAGGAGATAAAATATATGGGAAATATTTGGAATCAACTTTCCATTGATGTTATTTCAGATCGTTTGAAACCATATCAGCAAGTTTATATATTAGCCAAAAAATGTATATATATATATATATATATATATATATATATATATATATTATATATATATATATTTAAATTACCTTTATATAAACAAATATACATTATATATATACATATTTATATGAATATATGTATATTGAAACAAATATATATATATTTAAGTATATATATTTATATATATGCATATATGCATTGATATATATATATTTATATATATTATATATATTTATAAAAGTATATTTATATATATTATTTATATATGTATATATATGTATATATATTATATATATATATAGATATTTATGCATATATAGATATTAAAATATAAACATATATTTTCGAATACATATATATTTAAATACATATATATTTAAATATATATATATATATATTTAAATATATATATATATTTAAAATATATATTTTAAATATATATATATAATTAACATATATATATATATTTATATATATATATATATATATTTAAATGTATATGTATATTTGTTAATATATATATATTTGTTAATACATATATAGTTGTTAATATATATAGATATATTTGTTAATATATATATATTTAAATATATTTCTATAGAAATATATTTTCGTCTTATATACCTATCCTTATTTAAGAAACTCAATGTAATAATAGAGCAATATAGAGATAAAATGACAAAAAGTTATATTCACACGATTCATGTAAATAAAAATAAATTTAAAAAATTAAAAAATAAATAAAAATAAAAAATGAAATTTAATTAAAATGCGTAGGAGAGGAAAACCTGGGTTTGATATGCTTTATAATTTTTAGCTCTAAACAATATTTATAAATCTTATTAACTGCGATTAAATAGAATTATTTTAAACTTAAATATACATTTATTTTATTGTAATTAAAATAACATGTTAACAGAGGAAGAAACTCTGAAACATACTTACTAGAGAATTAGGATATATACAAAAATAACAAAAAGTATGCTTAAATAAGGAACAAGTTCATATAATGTTTATTAAAACTAGATTGTCGTATGTAGAATTGAGTAAAGTGTGTGAAATGTAGTTAAAATATAATTTTCAATAATGATGGTGCTGATATTGATGATAATAGTACGAATAAATATAGGAATTAATAATTAAAAAAATAAAGTAAATGGAAGTAACTAATTAATTTACAATTACACATTAGCAGATATGAAGTATAAGTTAATAATTTATGATTATTGATTGAAATAATTCGTAATACTAACATTTTGTAATGGAAAAATTAGTGAATTAATGTATAATATAAATCGGTTTAATTTTTAAAAATAATAATAAGTGAAATACATTAAAACTATATTTAAATTACTTATTACTTGAATATGGATATCTATGCGTTGTGAAAATAAAAAAATAATGAATATAAGTAAAGTTAATTTCATAAGCTTTGTTCCAAGGGAGCTAACCCTGCCTCACTTTATTATGTTAATTTAATTATTGACAATTACGATATAAATGAGTGTTCTGATTATTTTTAATCTAAAGAAAACGTACGTATAGTGTTTCAATTGTATGATTTTAAAAATTATTATTGTAAAGATTGATAGGTGTGATTATAATAGCTAATAGATTTGAATTATGTACAGATTTCAATTCGAATCAATTGATTAGTTATGATAACCGATCGTAATAATCAATCATTTTGTTATTAGCTTAGTTTTTTTTTTAGATTAGTTTAATTTCGTATATACAAATATGTATACTAGTTTATAATTTGTTGATATTATTTTCATAAGTATGTATACACAACTTAGAATAAATAAATTTACTACTTATTAAATAGAACATTGTGGTAGAAGATTCATAAATTAATAAAAATTGTTACTTTGAATAGCTGGCTTTAATGACTTTCGTGTAATAACGGATAATGGTAGTCATGACTAAAGTGTTAAAACGAAAAATGTTTATTAAATAGCCTGTTTATGATTGAGCATATTTCTATAATAAAAAAATTAACTGTTATTTTACCCAGTTGATGTAAACTTTTATATATATATATATATATATATATATATATATATATATATATATACACCTCTTTAAAATTGATAAAATGTTTTTCAAAGAAATATGTAATATATTTTGGGATATTAAATTATAAACTCTTTTTGTATTAAATACTTTTGATCTGCATATATATATATATATATATATATATATATATATATATATATATATATATACTATAAAAATCTTATTGAAAATTTATTTCAATTTACCAAAAACATTAATATGTAAGGAAGATATACAAAATTTTAATTATCCACCAGGGAGTACAGATAAAAAGAAAAAACTTATTCCATGGAGGTTCGGAGAAGGCAATTCCTCTCAGCAGAGAAAAGTGGTGCTCAAATTATACCATACATTTTGAAGGTTAATCAATTATAGAAAACTAACAATATCAAATTAATCATACTAATTAATCGGCATAAAAAGCTATTTAACAGTTAATAACAGTTTATAGGAATATAATGAGATTAAGAAAGCTGGAAATGGGAAAACGGGAGGAAAAGGATATGGAAAAATTATATGAGAACGACGGTAAAATCCAGAGCAGGATAAATCCGAAATACGTCCATTGAAAATCCATGGGTAATCCATAAGAAAACAGAATCATAATTTATATACATGTATACATTTAAACATACAGGTGAAATTTATATTATATATTATTCTGAAGATTATGCAAACAATATAAATTTTAGCCTGTTTAAATGGGCAAAAGTTATAGCCGTTAAATTATGATAAGTGATTCATCCTATACTGAATTTCCTTAAAAATCCCACATCTTTATTCACAAAGCGATTCGGTGGAAGTGACGTCAGAAAAATTTTAAGGTACTGATGACCAACATTGTATATAATGTAGCTTTTTTAAGATAATATAAAAACAGAAGTTTTGGTAAATTGTTAGTTGGTATCCACCTTTACATTTTCCTTTAAAATGACTACTTTTACAAGTTTTTTGGTAGTAGTATTCAGGATATTAAGCCATGTAATTCCTTATGTTAAAAATGGTGATCATTGTTGTACGCTCAAGCACGCATATATATATATATATATATATATATATATATATATATATATATATATATATATATATATTAGTAAGTAATGAAAATGTATGTTTTAAGAACACCGAACGAGGAGGAAATGCGAAACCTTCTTGTGAAGCTTAATTCTCATAAATATATTTTGATAACTTCATACCTTGCACTACTCCTGTTGAGCACTGTTGAAGAAAATACTAAAAATGGATACATAATATATGATATACACATACATAACATCTCTCTCTCTTTCTCTCTCTCGTATATAACTCGAACTCAATTACAACTATTCTTTGTATATATTTGAAATAGCTTCAATAGTATTGTTTTAAATGTATGAGAGGGTTTTAAAAGTAATACCTCCTATTTTATTCCGCTGTTATTATTCAGAGTGAATTGCAAACTGCAACGTTATGATGACTGTTATCTCTGTTGTATATATTGACAGTGTAAGACTAAGAAGTCAACTCTTTTCATGTGCGCGCATCAGAAGGAAAGATACCCCATTAAATTTCGTGGCAAAAGTGCATGTAGAATAGTGCTGACTACGTAGATAGAAAATCGCTCTTTTTAATACTACCTCTCCCGTTTTTGTAGAACCTCAACCTTTGGAGTTAAAATATTTTAGACCTTACTTTTGGGACGACTCTCGTAGAATTATTTCTTAAAACTTTTGCATAGCAAATCAACAACTCCATAAGAAAAAAATGGTTAGTTACGTAAAAGGACCTACTTTTTCAGAGCTTTTATTATACAAACGTATTAGTGTTTCCAATTGACCCTAAAACTTACATCAAAATAATAAACGTGAATTGCAGTTTTTTCTGATTCTATAATGAACGCGTAAATACATATGTCTGTTCAAAGAAGCATCCATGGAAAGAAATAGTATTTGATGGATTTAAATATTGAAGGGAGAAAAACATTATAACGGCAGAATACCGCACTCAGTGATCACAAAAGGACAAAGGTTTTCAGAAATATAACAATAAAAAAAGAAGGGAAACACTTTGTGCACTCACTTGTCCCTAAACTTGTGGACGAAGTTTAAAAGTTGACAAAAAGCAGCCAGTTGCAGTTTATTGGGAACATATTTTCTCTAAAAATCCAATGCCTATACATAAAGCAAAACATAAAATGGAGTAGACCATTTTTTTTTTAGAATGAAACGTTATTATAGCACGTGTTTTAAAAAAAAAAACGGCATTTCTGCACCAATTTTCATATTTGGTTGAAAGAGTCTAAGGGAGTTGGCGAATATTTCCAATTTCGGAATGTGGAAACAAATAAAACTATATATTTAGCGATATATAATTATCATACTCCTAAAAACCAACTAAACATTTAAGAAAGAAAACGAGAGTTGTACCTATTTGACTTATTTTACTATTCTTCATGCAATAAAGCATATATATATATATATATATATATATATATATATATATATATATATATATATAATAAAATCAACAGACAAACAAAGTCGCAACCCACACGAGCCATGCCAGTCAACGAACTGGAAGTCCAAGACTCGAGTTTCGCCCTCATTTAGGCTCATCAGTTAGACACATCCGAACTCAGGATTCGAAACCCAAGCCTCTTGCATGCGAGACGGGTACTCTTCCAACTGAGCAAACACCCTGCACACAAGAAATTCTTACTAAATATATAGGGATATACCTAAAAAAAATGTCTATAATAGTCGGTGATACTGTAAAGTATGGGAAAGTTTTAATGTTAAGTGCATTTCATAATAGATACAATGTATTCTAATTTTCTTAGTTATTACAGATAAAACAGTTGTTGGTTGACACGTGTTTCGCCGTATCTTCGGCTGATCAGTGCGACTGTCAATACTGAGATTTGAACCTGAGTGTACATATATGCACACATTATATATATACACACACATTATATATGTATATATATCCACCAGCGAAACA
>NC_136521.1:144267-156767 GCF_053919585.1 Euprymna scolopes | reverse complement strand
AAACTTTTTGATTATTTTATATTATGAGTAATTCCTATTCATCCCTAATAACCACAAACTGTACATTGAATACCATCGGATGCCATCGGATACCATCATACTCAGTTCGCTGCAGCTCATCATAAATGTCCAAACAAAATTTAAGCTAGATCTGCCCAATAGCAAAAAAGTACCGGAGACAGACTGCCAGACTAAAAGAGATATAAAACACACACACACACGCACACACACACACATATATATATATATATATATATATATATATATATATATATATATATATATATATATATATATATAAAATTAAACTGAATATGAATTTTCTAGTGCCAAGACAAACCTATTTAGATAAAAAGCTGTATCCGATTAAAAAGAACAAACTCTAGAATAACTTAAGATTGACAGTATAGTTACATAAGATATTTATTACATTATATAGTCATTAGGAGTTACAAAAATTGTAAAAGACTGTAAATTGTTTTTACTATTCAATTTTTTTTTAAATTTAAGTTTTTGAATTGTTTTTATATTTTATACATGTTTTATTTTTTTTCTTATTATTCTATTTTCATTTATATATATACATTTATACACCCACACCCATATATATATACACGCATATATATACACACTCATATATATACACACATATATATATACATACACATACACATATACACACATATATATGCACACACATATATATATAATACTCCTATGAATTGAATATAAGTTATGCATAATATCTACATGAATATCTCTCACACACACACACACATACATATATATATATTTATATATATATATATATATATATATATATAGTAGCAGGCCTCCCGACATTGCCCGGTCGTAAAATAAGCTTTCGCATGATATTTTGATCAATGCAGTTTTAGTTTTTTATTATTATTATTATATTCGACTAAATATATAGCAATGATTTAAAAAGTTTTAAAATAAATGATTCGTGCGCCACCACCAAGAATCGAAACAAAACGTTTAGCTTACGATTTACTTTTTCTTTTCATGTTAATGGCTGAGCTATAATTAAATCCTTCTTAAATAAGAGAAGAATCCAGGTTGTCCCCAACGGTTATATATCTAAACACTATAATATAAATGCGGGTGTACCTCAGGGGTCTACCTTCGGACGTTTATTATTCCTAATGTTCATAAATGACATCCCTGAGAAAATTGTCTCTGAAATGGGTATATTTGCTGATGACACCACGCTCTAAGAAAATGGTAGAAACACTAGAGGAAGACCTCTAATCTGTGATGGAATGGGGACAAAAATGGATGGTCACATGCTACCAAGACAAAACTTGTTTCCTTCAATAATTACAAGAAACCTTCTCACTCACCAATAGCTATGGGTAAAGGTACATTATCTGAGCGTACTTCATTTAAACTGCTTGAGCATTACCAAGACGGCTGCGAGGAGGGTGGCCTCTTTCTGCTAGAAAGTTACTTATACCTGAGAGTATTCTGTACCTCTACAAGGCTACCATTCGCCAATATATGGAGTATTGTTATCACATTTTGGCTAGTGCATCCGCTATTAGTCTTTCGCTCCTGGACAGCTCTGTTCCTTCGACGAAATGTTCCATCACTGCCTGTTCTACAAGTATTTTAACAGTGAATGTTCTCCCGAACTACAAGCCCTTGTATTCCCTCGACGTGAATACCCGGACAAACCTGACAAGCAGCAAATTGCCACACCTTCATAGAAAATATCCCCAGATGTAAGAAAGCTTTCTACTTTACTAGTTTCTACTCCAGAATTGCTAAACTTTGGAATTCCCTTCCGAGTTCCTGCTTCCCCAATTGTACTGACATGCAGAAGTTCAAGTGAAATGTGAACAGAAATCTTGCTGTTCAACTCCTTGCATAGAGTCCCTGAAACTTATGGCTCCAGGAGTAGCCCCCTACATCAAAGTGGCACAGTGCCTTGTTTGGGGTGAAAATGAGATAAAAATAAATAACAAAATTTCAGCAAACCATTTCTTCTTCAAAAATAGATTTATTCCCACATGTAGATGTAGCACAGTGGTAGAGCATCCGAATACATATCAAATAATTCCCTGCTCAACTTAGGATTTACCTCACTATTTTATTTCAATAATTCTGATTAAGGAGTTCAACGAAAAAGTACCATTTAAAACAAGCGCAAACATTTTATCGTTTGCATATTTTCAAACTAAACATTAATCAGAAATTACTTTTCCAGGGCCTTAATCCGCAAGCCTTAATATCTCTTGACGTGATATTGTAAAGAAAGACAGACCTGTTTTGATGAATAATATTATTATTATCATTATTATTATTATGTATTTATTTATTCTTTGTTTATATTTATATGAAACAGTCCACCAGGAATATTATACAATTAGATAATTATTATAATTACATGTTTAAGCGTATTGTATGATTGGACAACGCCGGGCTGTCATTAGTATAGGGTATATATCGAATATATATATATATATATATATATATATATATATACTTGTTTATTGTTATATAAACATGCTGGCTGTTTGTAGCAGCGGGATGTGAGCATGTTTATATAACAATAAACAAGTATTATCAGCTCTTTTTATTGAGCACTATCTAACAACCTCGTTGAATTCACTAGTCCATAACTTTTGAATATAAAAAACCCGAGTATATTTACACTAGACATACATATATATATGTATACTAGACATACACATAAAAGACATACATACATATATTAGACACACATATATATATATATTAGACATGCATAGATATATATACTACACATGCATACATATATATTAAACAAACACATATATATACACTAGCCTTACATACATATATATATATATGGCTAGTATATGTATATATATATATATATATATATATATATATACTAGCCATATATATACATAAAAGGCATATACATATATATATACACACACACATACTAGTCATATAGAGACATATGCAGCGATATATATATATATATATATATATATATATATATATATATATATATACTACCATTTCAGCCCGGTGTTTGGATTTGTATATTGAGCAAAAAAAAAAGTGGCAGTAGGAAGGCAGGCTCGAACCCGTAACACAAAGGAGGAAAGAATGGGGTAAAATCTAACGTTTATGCTATTACGACCACCGCCAAACCGGAAGCGACATTTTTAAAATTAGAGCTAGACAATCTAAAGGAGAGGATAACTTTACAAAATATCGGTGAAAAAAAGTGACCCCCCCCCTGTAGAAAAGTGCCTAGTTGAAGGGGAAGATATTAAACTTTTTAGCCAATTTTTCGATATTTGTCGTATGAAAGGTCGGATTTAAAAACGATACTGATCTTGGTAAAACCCATCACCTCTATTCAAAGTTAGAGGCAGATATGCAAATATACATACATACATTTATATATTGGTAACTAAACATTTTCGACCCAAACTGAGGAAAAGGCTTGCCCAATCTCTGAATACCCTTTATGTAAAATTTCAAATATTTTGACCAGAAACTCTCTGAGTAATTTGGGAGAGATCGCAAACGTCAATTTTTTTTTTTAAATTTGACTCCTATTGTGACACCTTAAAATTTATTGTTTTGAGCTCAAATCAAGTTATCAGGTTAGAACCATGTCCAAGGAACCTATATCTAAAATTTCTAGTGCGTAGACCTAAAATTGTCGGAGAAGTTTGTTAGAGTTCTCAAAGGTAAAATCGTTGAACTTTGATCTCTTAATCGCCAAATTAATAGCGAAAACCAACCACATCGATTTTCCCAAATCTCAGTACACTGTATATCAAATGTCAAGTCTGTAGAGTAAAGATTGACATAGTTACTGCGTAGGGAAATGTACACAGAAACACAGGTAAACTTATATAAATATATATATATGTATATATATATATATATATATATATGTATATATATAGAAAGATATATATAAATATACTAACCACATATACATACATATATTTAAATATACTAACCATATATATATGTATATAAATATACTAACAATATATATATACTAACCATATATATATACTAACCACATATTGATAAATATATATATATATATATATATATATATATATATTAACCACATATAGATACATATATATATACTAACAATATATGGATACATATATATATATAGATACTAACAATATATAGATACATATATATATATACTAGCCATATATAGATACATAAATATATATATATACTAACCATATATATACACATATATATATAAATATAGTAACAATATATATACAGATATATAAATATACTAACCCCATATATATATATAAATATACTAACCATATATATATATATATATATATATATATATATATATATACACATATATATAAATATACTAACCATATATATATACATATATTATAAATGTAATAACCATGTATATACGATCTGTATATATATATATATATATATAATAAGCATATATATATATATATATTTACATATAAATAAGCTATCCATATATATATATACATATATATAAATATACTAACCATATACATATATATACATATAGAAATATACTAACCATGTATATACGGTTTGTACATATATATATATATATATATATATATATATAATAAGCATATATATATTTACATATAAATATGCTATCAATATATATATTGATATATAAATATACTATCAATACATATATATGAATATGCAACCATATATATATATATATAAATATACTAGCCATATATATATATACTAACCATATATATATACTAACCATATATACTAACAATATATATATATATACTAACCATATATATATACATATATATATATATACTAACCATATATATACATACTAACGATATATATATATATACATACTAACCATATATATATATACATACTAACCATATATATATATACTCACCATATATATACATACATATACTAACCATATATATACATATGTATACACATACTAACCATATATACATATATATACATATAACAACAATATATATATGTATATACATATATATACAATACAAACAATATATATATATACACATTAACCATATATATGTAATTACGAACCATATATATATTTATATAGATATACTAGCAATATATATATAAATATACTAACCATATGTATATATAAATATACTAACCATATGTATATATATAAATATACTAACAATATATATATATATAAATATACTAACAATATATATATATATCTACTAACCATGTATATATATAAATATACAAACAATATATATATATACACTAAATGTATATACATATATATACACTAACCATATATATATATATATAAACCATATATATATGCTAACCATATATATATATGCTAACCATATATATATGCTAACACTATATATATATGCTAACACTATATATATATGCTAACAATATACATACTAACCACATACATGTAGATAATAACCATATATATATATATATATATATATATATATATAAGTATATATACTAGCAATATATATATATGCACACATACTAGCCATATGTATATATATAAACCAGCCAAATATATATTTACACTACTTATACACATACACATGCTAGTAATATATATATACATAATAGCCATACATATACATAATAGCCATACATATACATAATAGCCATTTATATATATAATAACCATATATATACATAATAGCCATATATATACATAATAGCAATATATATACATAATAGACATATATATATACATAATAGACATATATATATATATATACATAATAGACATATATATACATAATAGACATATATATACATAATAGACATATATATACATAATAGACAAATATATATATATACAAAATAGCCACATACATATATACATAAGTCATATACATACATACACCATAGCTATATGTATATACATATATATACAAGACATATATATATACGCCCTATATATATACATATATATATACCTCTCTAGCCATATATATATATGCAAACTAACCATATATATATATATACTAGCAATATATATATACGCGCAATATATAAATCAATATTAATCTCTCTATATATATACTAGCCATGTATATATATATATCTTTATCTACGAGCTTATATACTAACCATAGGTATATACATATATGCATATACACAAACGCTATATATACCCATATATACTAACCATATATATACATATATACTAACCATATATATATACATATATTATAACTATATCTATATATTCATATATACTAACCATATATATACATATATACTAACAATATATATACATATAAAGTAACCATATATATATATATATATACATATACACTAGCCATATATATATATATACATATACACTAACCATATATATATATACATATACACTAACCATATATATGTACATATATATTAACCTTATATATACATATATACTAACCATATATATGCATATATATAATAACCTTATATTAAAATAAAAACCGTATATATAGACTAACCATATATATACATATATAGTAACATCATATATATATACATATATACAACCTACATATATGTATATATATACATATATACTACCTACATATATGTATATATACATATATACTGCCTACATATATGTATATATATACTACCTACATATATGTATATATACATATATACTGCCTACATATATATATACTACTTACATACATATATATACATCCTATATATATATATACTACCTACTTTATATATATATACTACCTGCATATATATATATACATAGACATATATACTCCAAATATATATACATGCATACTACCTATATATATATATACTACATTTATATATATACTAGCTATATATATATACTAACCACATTTATAATACATTTATATGTATGCTACCTATATATATACTACCTATATATATATATATATACTACTATATATATACACTACCTACATATAAATATATATATTTTCTACCTACATATATATATATGTACTACCTACATATATATATAAATATATATACTACCTACATATATATAAATATATATACTACCTACATATATATAAATATATATACTACCTACATATATATAAATATATATACTACCTACATATATATATAAATATATATGTACTACCTACATATATATATAAATGTATATGTACTACCTACATGTATATAAATATATATGTACTACCTACATATATATAAATATATATGTACTACCTACATATATATAAATATATATGTACTACCTACATATATATAAATATATATGTACTACCTACATATATATAAATATATATGTACTACCTACATATATATAAATATATATGTACTACCTACATATATATAAATATATATGTACTACCTACATATATATATATATAAATATATATGTACTACCTACATATATATATAAATATATATGTACTACCTACATATATATATAAATATATATGTACTACCTACATATATATATAAATATATATGTACTACCTACATATATATATAAATATATATGTACTACCTACATATATATATAAATATATATGTACTTACTACATATATATATAAATATATATGTACTACCTACATATATATATAAATATATATGTACTACCTACATATATATATAAATATATATGTACTACCTACATATATATATAAATATATATGTACTACCTACATATATATATAAATATATATACTACCTACATATATATAAATATATATACTACCTACATATATCTAAATATATATACTACCTACATATATCTAAATATATATACTACCTACATATATCTAAATATATATACTACCTACATATATCTAAATATATATACTACCTACATATATATAAATATATATACTACTTACATATTTATAAATATATATACTACTTACATATTTATAAATGTATATATCCTACCTACATATATATATAACTACCTACACACATATATATAAATTACCTACATATATATATTTATACTACCTACATATATATATTTATACTACCTACATATATATATATATATACTACCTAGACATATATATATACTACCTAGACATATATATGTATACTACCTTCCCATATATATATATATACAACCTATATATATAATACCTACATATATATATATATACTCCCTAGACATATATATGTGTACTACCTACACATATATATATATATATAATACCTACACACACACATATATATATAATATCTACATATATATATAATATCTACATATATATATATATATATACTACCTACATATATATATATTACCTACATATATATATATATATAGGTAGTATGTACATATATATGTATATATGTGTGTATGTAGTATATATATATATATATATATAGGTAGTATATATATAAAAGGTAGTATATATATGGGTAGTATATATATATATGCAGTACATATATATCTATAGGTAGTATATATATAAAAGGTAGTATATATGTGAGTAGTATATATATATATATATGTAGTACATATATAAATGTAGTATACATATTTATATGTAGATAGTATACATATAGTTAGTATATATCTATATATACACACATATTGGTTGTATATATCTATATATATAGGTAGCATGTATATGGGTAGTATATAGATACTATATATATATATATATGGGTAGTATATATATTCTATATATATAGGTAGTATGTATATATATAGGTAGTATGTATGTATATACATAGGGAATATATATGTCTATGTATATGTATATATATATATATATATATATGTGTGTAGGTAGTATATATATATTATATATATATATACTGCCTACATATATATATACTACCTATATATGTATATATACTACCTATATATATATATATATATACGACCTATATATATATATATACGACCTATATATATATATACGACCTATATATATATGTATACGACCTGTATATATATATACGACCTATATATATATATATATGACCTATATATATATATATATATATGACCTATATATATATATATATGACCTATATATATATATATATGACCTATATATATATATATATATATATATATACGACCTATATATATATATATATATATATACGACCTATATATATATATATATATATATACGACCTATATATATATATATATATTCGACCTATATATATATATACGACCTATATATATATATATATATATACGACCTATATATAAATATATATATACGACCTATATATAAATATATATATACGACCTATATATAAATATATATACGACCTATATATAAATATATATATATACTACCTATATATATGGTACCTATATATATATATATATATATATATATATATACTAACTGCATATATATATATATACTACCTACATATATATATATACCCCATTCATAGATATGTATATACACACACTACCCCCCCCCCCAAAAAAAAAAGCTAAATGGAGGCCATCTTGAACATATGCTGTAGAACGCAGAAAAAAATGCCAAAACCCTAGTGTTTTTTGTGATGTTTCTAATATAATAAACTTGTTATGACTAAAGTTTGATTTTATTCGGCCAAAACACTAAGAAACTGAACCTAATTAGAGTCTGGACCCGTTTTTTAGAGTCACCTTGTATATACACTAACCATATGTGTATGTGTGTTTGTGTCTGTATACTAGCCATATATATATATATATATATATATATATATATGTATATAAACATTCACGTATATATGTATATATATATATATATATATATGTATGTACTAGCAAAATACCCCTCGTTGACTGGGTTCAAAAACAGCCTACAGAAAATGGACTCTGATTTATGAAAGTATGATAGCTTATGAAAAGGAAGGGTTGTAAATTTAGGTTGAATTTGGTGGTATCAAAACCAAAGCAAAATATAATGAAAGTAAAAATAAAATAGATAAACTCTATTATTTGTTATACCATACCTATCCACACTGAAATACCTATCACAATATTCTGTGGATCTATATTAAAAGACCTTGTTAAACTTTGTGACATATTTCCATTCTATGGAGGTCCAGTGCTAACGAACACCCCATAATTTTATTATACCCTTTTTCTTTAAACCAAAACATAATTATCAAAGTATACATACGCAGATAAATATGAAAAGTCCTTATTAAAGTTTGTGCCTATTTCAATTCTATGTAAGCCAGGCGCCAACACAACCCCACAATTTAAACATACTTATCAAAGTATTCTGATGTACATCTATATCAAAAGTCTTGTAAACGTTTTCTTTAATTTTTTAATTCCATTGTTTGTGGACCAGGCGCGAACGCAGACCCTACAATTTTAATGAACCACGGTACTACCAGATCGAACATAACCATTCCTTTGTCTCGATACATCAATCATTATATGCAATCGTTTTTTTTTTAAATAGTCAACCATATAGGAGCCTATTTTGACCAGAGACACACAGACATTCAGCTTTGTATTACATATATAAGCTTTCAGGTATATATATATATATATATATATATATATATATATATATATTATATATATATATATTATATATATATATATATATATTATATATATATATATATTATATATTATATATATATATAATATATATATATATTTGAGGGAGCTTACTTTCTAAATCTCAGGAAGAAATAAATCATACCAAATTTTATTATCGATAAAATAAACAACCTACATGATATAAAATAGACACATATATAATATATAATAGAAAATATATATATAAATATAATAGAATATATATTATATGATAGACACACACAGAGTATATAAAAGAACATATCTATCTATATATCTATAAAAATGATAATGTGTGTGGGGCAATTCTAAACCCATATAGTCATTGAGTTTTTGATTTACAAACTTGGTATTTGATATATGAGGTATCCAAACATGTGAAAACTTTTTTAATCGGTTCTCATTCGAAAAAAAACGACTGGTAAATTGTCAAAATTTAAAAATTGATACTTGGAATTTATCTGATTTTTACCACTGTCTTTAGATATTGGTTTCGATCTAAGCTAACATGGAACTTACTCTTTAGGAAAAACATAATACTCGCTTAGTATATCTATGAAAGTTATGTCGTGTGAGCACATTTATCAACCTATATACTCAACGAATTTTAAATCTACTGACATAAAATTTGGTAATGTGGAAAATATTTTAATGAGATTTAATTCAGTTAAAAGTGCTACTAAGAAGTAAAATATGGTATGCAGGTTTTTCGGATTTTGATCTGTTTTCAACTGTTTCACGAATGCGCATGACAGAATAATTATGTTAAGAATTAGTAGGTTTAGAAACACTTTAAGATCGTGTCAACTTGCCTAATAGTTATCGTACTTTACTCACTATCCCTAGGTTTTAGTTTCGGTCTCATCTCGAGTATTTTTTACTTCCAATAAGTGAACTGTTTGGAAAAATAATACTCGCATGCACACGTCTTAGTTTCTTCCTCTTGTTTTTACTTCAATTTTTAAAGGAATTTAATGTTACGTTGAATACCTATAGTATTTATGTTTATAAAAATAAGAATTCTGCATTAATTAAAGTATAACATTTATGCATATCTTACGACCGAGCAATGCTGGGTGGCCTGTTAGTATTTCATGTATGCATTCATACCAATAGGCATGTTCGTATAAACGTATAGAATACACAACTACCTGGCATTTTTAAATATATATTTTATAATAAAGTCTTATTTTTGTCTGTTTGTTTATTCAAAATTTGGTTGGTATAAGCATAAAGTACACTGACAGTTTTTCCCTGACTTTCATATACTTTCATTTCCGCATTATTTTTATATCTACTATTTATTCAATAAGACTTAACATTCAAGCGGTTCACTCATTTGCATATTGCATTAAAATCTATTTTTAAAATTAACTTTAAATTTTGAATTGAAAATTAATAATAGAATTGTGTTAACTATACTATTTAGAAACATTATGTAAAGTTGATATATTCAACTTATGTTTAATTTAGTTTACATTTAATTAAATTTATTTTAATAATTATTATAACCAACATCAGCTGCGTTTAAAAACGAAAGTAAGTTTTCATTTAACCTATGAGTTATTTCCTTTTAAGCTATTAAATTTTAATTCTTTGTTTGAAGTTTTTAGATGAAGAAGGCTATGTTTTATGCTTTGAAAAATTCCAGAAAATCGTATCAACTAAGGATATTTGTTGTATCTTAATAAGTATGTAATTAAACCACCTGTTAAGTTGCATTATTTTTGTTTGTTTTTTTGTTGTTTTTTTTACCTCGTAACGCACAGTATGTACAGCTATTATTATAGAAAATAGATGTGTCCATGTGTATAATATATAATAGACAAACACGTACATTATATGTGCGTATGTGTAGGAATATATATGTCCAGTCAAATATAAATATATATGTGTGAGTTAGAGTGAAAGAGA
>NC_136521.1:136767-139267 GCF_053919585.1 Euprymna scolopes | reverse complement strand
AAATTAGGTATTATGACTTTAATGTAACTGCGTAAAATAGAACAAAGTTTCGCACACATTTCTAAGAAGATGATAATCTCGCCAGGATGGTCTAACCAATAATCCGAACAAAACGGTGTGCAGGAAATGTGTCCCCGAACGGAGAGTAAAATAAACATATGATAAAAATAAGCATAATTTTTAGAATTTTAAGTCTAAATTTTATCAACAGAAATCATACAATTTGGAGTTAAGAAAATGTTTCAAACTTAGACTTAATTAGTTTAAAGAAAAAAATGATAAGAAGCTTTTATAATTTTTGTTTAATGAATATAAATGCAAATCTGAATATATTATGTTTTCCCATATTATAATCTAATATAAATCTATTTAAAATATTCCAAACAAAATGATATTTGAGGAATATGTATTAAATATTTTCTAATACCTTTTATTAGAATTTCATAAAAAATAGGAGGTATCTGATTTGTCACGAAAGGCTTCCATCTGTTTTTTTACCATCTTTGTATGAAAATAAATTACAATAAATACACATATTTGAAACCCATACGTGTAGCATCTGTTTTCAAAATTCATAATGATCAGTTAATTAGTTCAGGAATGAATCCTGTACAATATATATATATATATATATATATATATATATATATATATATATAAGTATATATATATAACATATATAATATATATATTATATATTATATATATAATATATAAGATATATAATATATATAATATATAATATATATATAATATATATATAATATATATATTATATATATATTATATATAATGTATATATATTATATATAATATATATTATATATAATATAGATATTATATATAATATATATTATATATATATTATATATATATATATTATATATATATTATATATATTATATATATATTATATATATATATTATATATATAATATATATATTATATATACTATATATATAATATATATATCATATATATATCATATATATATCATATATATTATATATATATTATATAAATTATATCAAATACGCTTAAAAATTATATTGTAATTTATTCAGATTTCGTATATATTATTCTAGAGTCGTGATTTCAAAAATAAAAGAAAAAAGTATGTTGGTGTTATCAGCTAAAATCCAAACCGAAAGCAAAACTTTAACATTCTAAGCTTGGGTTGTTACTAGTGTACCAGCGTTAAACGCATACGAACTGATTAAAAATTAAAAATAAACTAAGATAAATATACAAAAGTTATAAATATTTTTTTCAATTTTTACCCATTCTTAACACCTTAAAACTATTTTAACATCGTAAAGACCCATAAAAGGATGGCTCGTAAAAAACAATAACGTGAGGCCCCTAGTGCCGCTCTGCGACTTTTAGTTTCTGAAAATAGGGAGTTTGAAAATATAGAAATAGACAGATATACAGCTATTTATATATACGATAAATATGCATGCGTATATATATCTATATATTACTCTATATATCATTATATATACAGATATACACACACATATCATTATATATATATATTACTATACATATGTATATGCATATATAATTACATATGTATTATTATTTGCATAAATCATAAAATATATTCATATAAATATATATATATATATATATACACACATATAGATATCATTACATATATTTCTATATGTATATATCATAATATATGCATATATATAAATATATATACTACTATATATATAAATCATAGTATGTATATATCATAATATATATATTTCTGTAAAAAAAAACTTATATATTCCAATCCTTATTTAAGAAGCTCAATGTAATTACATTAATTAATATATATATATCACTATCTATATATCTCATATAAACTTGTTATAAGTATTTATTGAACAAGGCCGATAGCCATTAGTCGCGTGCTCTCGTGTAATGAATGAATGCGTGAATGTAGGATTGACATGAAATTCTTAAAGATAAACTAAAATGACCGAAAAATGGGCTGAAATTCCTTAAATAAATAAAAAGTAAATGACTTAAATAAACTTAAGGATGAATTGAATGACCTTAAGAATGACTTGAATGCTTAAAAAAATAACTGGAATCCTTCAAAAACAACTTGAATGATCTGGAGAATGACGTGAATGGCTTTGAGACTGACTGGTTTTAAAGTGGGCGATCATTTTACATTAATTAATACAGAAAAGTGATCCCACACTTTATATCACAAAGTTACAAACATAAGTGCAGCACGCAATACGAACATATACTACACTTTGATCTTGGCCAAGAAAAGGGAATTCATTTGCTCCTACAAAGCAAGTTAGGTACAGGGCCGATTTTTAATGTGAGGAGTGAGGCGGAAATGGGGAATAACTCCCCGGGGAGTAGGGGAGCTGGATAGTAACAATAGGTATCAAGGGTTGCCCATACATTGACTAAGGTTTATATGCGGGGCTGCCCCCACGTATGGTCTTTGCTTGCTATAAACATGTATATATCTATATATACACG
>NC_136521.1:124267-131767 GCF_053919585.1 Euprymna scolopes | reverse complement strand
TTGTATAGCTGTATATATATATATATATATATATATATATATATATATATATATACGTATATTTACATATACAAATACATATGCTTACATATATACATACATATAATAGTATACATTAAATATTATATCTCATGATGACATTTTGTATACACATGAAATAATATATGTGTGTGGTGGAGAGGGTCTAAAAACAATATATTTGTGTGTATATTTTTGATATGTTGCCGAAGCTATTAATTTGTTAATTTTATTTGCGCTACTATAAATGAATTTAAAAATTAATACTGAAAAGCAGTTAACAAAACTGACGTGATAATAGATTTTCACTTCATCAATATTATGCCCAATACGGGAGAGCAACATTTTTTAAATGTAATTATTCACGGAGGCAATATCGAAACACGAGTCTGCGGAAACGGACATACGTCTTTCTTATTTTTGTAATGTAGGTAAATATAACTTTTGTGTATTTTTATAGTTTAATTAAATATGACGAGAACAAAACAAATCAACTTGTTAATTTACACGAATTTCGAACAATAAACATGATTTGGAAACAGAACGTAAGATTTAAAAACAAATGCTATATATTTGTTTCGGGTATCAAACAATATTACAAAACTGCTTTTATGTTAACAGAGTAACAATCATTGAGTTAAAATATAAAAAAAGTTAATTAACAAAATACCCTTTCTAGAATACGATGATGAGAATAAGAAATTACTGTTACCGAAAATATGTATGTAGTTTAATTATATATAAATGTTGTTGCATCTATTTTGTAAAAATAAATAATTTTGAAACAACGCGCTTTACCATAAAATTTAGGGCGAAACTCGAATATGAAAAATCAAATCATGTAAATTAACAACGAAGTTTATTGATTAACAAAGAGTACAAAAATCAAGCCTTTTTCTTTATCCATCATTTTGTCTTTATCAATTTTAATAAATGGTTCATCAACAAATAGGTTTAAATATACAGTGTAACCCGGATAGAAGAGACTTACACTCCGGTCCCTTCAGCTCTTATATATCCGGGGTTCTTATATGCTGGTTACACTGAACATTAACACAGGTTCTAATTTGGGAGCAGAAAATATCTCTCTTATATCAGTTTTCTTATATTCGAATCTCTTATATCCAGGTTAAAATGTGATTATATATATAAATATATATATATACATACATAAAAAAAATCTCTTATATCAGTTTTTCATATTCTGGTTTCTTATATCTGGGTTACACTGTAATATATATAAACATAAACTTGTACACTTATAAAAGTCAAAGTAAATATAATATAATAATACCTATGTGCATAAACTATGTAATATATAATAGAGTATATAATAGATACATATGTAAAAATATATAATATATACATAGTTATAGATGCTATAAAATGTGTTAAAATAATATAGATATAGGTGCACAAATATAATATATACATACCTGTATATACGTAATATATATACGAGCATGAATTTATGTCATCTATACGTATAAAATACATCTGTAGATAAAATATACATAAAAATGTTACATAGGAATGCAATACATACACGTACAATATGTATAAATATGTACATATATATATATATAACATATGGATATAAACTATATATTCATAATCGTATACAATATATATAATATACATAATATAAAAATGCATATTATACATAATATAATATACATTCTTTATACATTAAAATATATATCAAAAGATATACAGAATGTATTATATAACAATAGACAATATATATAACATATGATATACAATCTCTATATATAATACACATAATATGCAATATATATAATATATATGAGTTACATTATATATAATGCACATACTATACATTAAATTACTTATATATTAAATACTATACATTATATACTTAAAATTATATTACATATATAATATATATATACATATAACTTATTTATATAAATTATGTTCATTATATATAATAAACGTAATATTCATATAAAAAACATATATCTACATTATATACACAGTAAATAATATGATTTATATATTATCTGCATAATATGCATAAAGTATATATAAAATAAATATAAAATAATTAGTATACGTTTCATATATTGTATCCTATATTATGAATTATATACATAACATACATATATTATGCATATAACATATATATATGTTATATACATAGCATATATATATGTTATATACATAGCATATATATATTATATACATAGCATATATATATATTATATACATAACATATATATATTATATACATAACATATATATATTATATACATAACATATATATATTATATACATAACATATATATATTATATACATAACATATATATATTATATACATAACATAAATATATATTATATACATAACATAAATATATATTATATACATAACATATATATATATTATATACATAACATATATATATATTATATACATAACATATATATATATTATATACATAACATATATATATATATATTATATACATAACATATATATTATATACATAACATATATATTATATACATAACATATATATATATATTATATACATAACATATATATATATTATATACATAACATATATATATATTATATACATAACATATATATATATTATATACATAACATATATATATATATATTATATACATAACAAATATATATTATATACATAACAAATATATATTATATACATAACATATATATATTATATACATAACATATATATATATTATATACATAACATATATATATATTATATACATAACATATATATATATATTATATACATAACATATATATATATATTATATACATAACATATATATATATTATATACATAACATATATATATATTATATACATAACATATATATATATTATATACATAACATATATATATATTATATACATAACATATATATATATTATATACATAACATACATATATATTATATACATAACATACATATATATTATATACATAACATACATATATATATATTATATACATAACATATATATATATATATTATATACATAAAATATATATATATATTATATACATAAAATATATATATATTATATACATAACATATATATATATATTATATACATAAAATATATATATATTATATACATAACATATATATATATTATGTACATAACATATATATATATATATTATACATAACATACATATATATATTATATACAAACCATATATATATTACATACATAACATATATATATATATTGTATACATAACATATATATATTATATACATAACATATGTATATTATATACATAACATATATATATTATATACATAACATATATATTATATAGATAACATATATATATTATATAGATAACATATATATATATTATATAGATAACATATATATATATATATTATATAGATAACATATATATATATATTATATACATAGCATATATATATATTATATACATAACATATGTATATATTATATACATAACATATGTATATATTATATGCGTAACATATGTATATATTATATACATAACATACATATATATATTATATGCATAACATATATATTATATACATAACATACATATATATATTATATGCATAACATATATATTATATACATAACATATATATATTATATACATAATATATATTATATGCATAACATATATATATTATATGCATAACATATATATATTATATGCATAACATATATACATTATATGCATAACATATATATTATATGCATAACATATATATTATATGCATAACAATTATATTATATGCATAACATATATATTATATGCATAATATACATATATATATATATATATTATATGCATAACATATATATATATATTATATACATAACATATATATTATATATATAACATATATATATTATATATATAACATATATATATATTATATACATAACATATATTATATGCATAACATATATATTATATACATAACATATATATTATATACATAACATATATATATTATATACATAACATATATATATATTATACATAATATATATATATAATTTACATAATATATATATATTATACATAATATATATATATTATACATAGCATATATATTATACATAACATATATATTATACATAACATATATATTATACATAACATATATATTATACATAACATATATATATATTATACATAACATATATATATATATATATTATACATAACATATATATATTATGTACATAACGTACATATATTATATACATAATATATAAGATATATAATATACATTATATATATAATATTGCTCATATAAATGCATTATTTAGTATATGTATATAATAAACATAATATATAAAATAATTATATATAATTTATATAGTGTATATATTGCATATACAATGTATATGGCACCTATGATATATGTACGATACATATAATATGCATAACATAATACTGTATGTTATCATTATGTGTATATATATATATATATATGTATATATATATATATATATATATATATATATATATATATATGATATAAATATATAATTCACAAACATGTATACATCTTCTATATATCTATAAATATCAGAATGTATAAGTGAGGGCAATTTCAAACTTACATACTCAATTTTTCTTTTCACTGACGATAATTAATATATAGGGTAATAGGACATGATGAATTTTATCATCGCTTTTCATTAGAATAAAAGGGTTGCTAAGGTTTCAAAATTCAGAAATTGTTACGTCGGGTTTATCAAATTTTTATCTGTTAATGTCTTAGGAATGTACATGGGTGTACTGTTCCCTCGAGAGATTCATTCTTTTTAAAATATTCAGTTTACAAAATACTGTGTAAAGTCCGTATGAAGCTGGCCTAATGGTTATAGTATTTGTGGCTTACTGTCCTTAGTGTTTGTTTTTGATCTCAGCTCAATTACTTTTTTTACTTACAAGAACTGTGTGGAAAAAAACATAATCCTCGCATGCACATGTAGATGTAATAAAATATAATACTTATGAGTCCTTTACGACCGGGCAACGCTGGGCTCTGCAATAGTATTGATCACTCTTCAGGCTTTTACTAATTACCATATATACATATATATATATATATATATATATATATATATATATATATATATATATATATATATATATATATATATTACGTATTGGCAAAAATGGCCGATAAACAAACACAGACAGCTTATAATTATATTTTAGTTTACGTTTAAATTTTGATTGTGGTCGAAAGATAATAGATTTATGTGAATCATTAAAAAGTGTATATTTACGTGTTAAAAATAACTGTGAAATTGTTGAAGTTACAATTAATTAACATAAAATTTCTGGAAAAATAATTATCAGTATTCTTAAACTATTTCAACGATTAGTAATAAATTAAAATATTAGATTCCGAATGAAAGAAAATATTCATTCTTTTTAAACAAAAAGGTGCATAATAAAATATAAACTATGTACGGTACTTAAAAGCTCTAAGTTAAATGTAAACACGAATCCCGCTGATTTTTACAACAGTACAGATCGCAGAAAATGTAATAATTTTTTTTAATTAAATTTTGTTGCAATAAAACAGGAAATACTTATTGAATTAGCATATTAGGAATATCTTTATTTCCTCATAAAATGTTCATATTTTACTTGGTATAAGAATTTTATTTAATAATACACTAATATATTTATGGCGCTTGTTTACCAATGTTTTTCCATTAGATTTTGAAATGAAACGTTTGTGAAATGTTCAAAAAATAATTTCAGAAATCATGGGTTTGTATTACTATACATAGAGGTACGAAAAGTTATCAAAAACAAATGTATAACAAATAATTTTTATCAAAGGAAAAGTAAGTTATCTTTTTAACCTAACCGGCTAAGTTTTTATTTTTTTCATTTAATGTGAAAACTTTTACTCGGCTCGAGAAACGAGTAATGTTGAACGCTGTCGGAGAACAAGAAACGACGGCCGCGATATCTTTGAAGACTCGATAATCACTTCAACAAAAGAAATAAAACAAAATAGTGGTAAAAACCCGGCCAATAAATATCACAGTAATATTTATTGGGTGGGTTTCTACTACCATTTTGTTTAATTTCTTTTTTGAAGTGATTATCTAGTCTTCAAAGACATCACGGCCGTCTTTTCTTGTTCTTCGACAGCGTTCAACATCACTCGTTTTTCAAACCGAATAAATATTTTATATTAAGTAAATACCCTAAACCCGTATCCAGCTAGGTAGAAAAGTAACTTATCTTGTCTTTTGTAACATTTATTTATTTTTTGACAACTTTTTTCAAATTTATGTATACAGTAATACAAACCAGAAATTACATTACTCGATTTATTTTTAAATATTATTTATTCAAAAATAAGTTAAAAATATTATATATTAATGTTTAAATAGAATTCAGATTTGAAAAATCTGTTTTTGTTACTAATGAAAGTTATTTTTTTATTTTTTCGTCGGTCTGTCCGCTCATAGATTTTCAAGTAAAACATGAAGAGAAATTATACCAGTTTCTCAATTTTTCTTACTGACCCAGGGCACCAAATTGTTTTAAATTTTCATAAGAAAAAAAAATTACGCTGATGTTTACAAATTATTGTGAATAGCAATAATATATTTAAAATTTCACTGGAAACTAACTATTAAAATCACATGTAATAATATTTTTCAATTATATTATGTTTTTTAGTGAAAATATTAAATGAACAATGCTCAATTTAATTATAAAATCTTTAGTCCGAGTTATATTGATTTGATTAACACGGACTTTACTGATTTATTCAAAATGTTCCTCCATATGCTGTATTTTCTCAAAAATGCAAAATTAATTTATGCGGATTTTTAGTTTTCAAAAAGGCAACTTTAGCAATTAAATTCTGAAATGAAGTGAGAGACCAAAACGTTTATACTTGTTGGGGATCGCGCGCACATGTGTGTGTGTGTGTGTGTGTGTGTGTGTGTGTGTGTGTGTGTGTGTGTGTGTGTGTGTGTGTGTGTGTGTGTGTGTGTGTGTGTGTGTGTGTACGAACGATTATTCTTACTTGGGAATTAGCAAAATCGGGACATCGGATTTGAAAATTTATTAGACTAATTAATGTTTTAAAAACATTTTTTTTTCTTGCTTAAAATTGTCTTTTATTAATGATTGCATGAACTATCAAACTATAATATGAAGTGGACATAGTAAGTCATAATCACCGCTCTGTGTAAAAATGAGATCTGATAAATCTTAAAATGAGAATATAATATAATCAATATGAAGATCCTGGCAAAAATAATAAAGGGAAAACATTAAAAACTTTCCCTGATTAAAAAAGAAAAGTATGTGTATATTTAATTTAAATTTGGGTTCTCCGTTGAATTCACTCCTCCAAAAAGAAAACAATACTATGTTTTCTGGCGAATTTAGAATAGGAACTAGTAATTGTTT
>NC_136521.1:104267-114267 GCF_053919585.1 Euprymna scolopes | reverse complement strand
CATGATTCAAACACGTTTACAATGATTATTAACAGTTGAAGGTAATAAAAGACGATAGCAATAGCTCAATTTTTCCTCTTCATGTAACGTGCGAATTTGCACATGCTGTAGTGCTGTACCTTGTTCTCATCAACCGCTCCTCTTTGGGTGCAAACAGTTTCGGTAGTTACGGCGGCATTGCTACATATAGCGTCATTGGACGCTTTGGCTACGGGACAGGATATTATTTGTTTTCAATTGATTCTGTTGTATTTTATTAGTCGCTAAGGTGTTTATTGTATTAGTGATAACTTTTGATAGCGTTTATCTTTTTTCCGTGTCATTACCTTTCCTCGGGAAATATATTTATTTAAAAAAAAAGATATTATCAGCGTCATTAAGAATACTTTTAACCGACTAATGTATAAATAGTAATTAAAAATTAGGCTTCGCTAGTGTTCAGACAAATATTTCCATAAAACTACTTAACAATTTGTACAAATTTAAACGAGAAAAAAAAGGATAAAAGGAAAACACTAAAACTGAAAGTTTGAAAAACGGCAAACAAAATTTGTATAATATTACGAACAATGGCGAAGCATAATTTTTTCTAATATTTAAAGAAGAAATCCACTCGTATATTATTTTGCGTATATAATTTTTCACTATTTACAATAACAGTCAATACATAGGTAGAGCTTCATAGACGATGTTCCGTGCAATAAAACGTGAAAATCTCAGTGTATCTTACTTACTAATATATATATATATATATATATATATATATATATATATATATATATATATATATATATATATACTGTAAATTACAGGTTAGTGACTAAGGGATAGATTCAGTCCACAATCATAATTTTTATTTCGTTTTTTATTTTTTTTTAAATAAGTAATACATAAATCTTTTCCAATGTTGTTTCGCTATGACGACAGAAAAATATGTCTGCAGGCGACTCTTCAGAAAAAAAATCCGTCGCAAGGATCAAAGTGACGAAATAATAATAATAATAATAAGATTGTTAGAAAAGATTATTTGAATAGAAATTCAAAAATTTAACCACTTACTTTCATGAGTTCATATACATATATAAATGTTGACACCGGATATTAAACATCAACGGCTTTGGGAAAAAATGAATAAGATATCAAACCAATAACGGACAACCCTAATATTCTGTATGGAAAGTTTATGGGAAATGAACTAAATCAGAAAAAGAAAATCCTGAAAATAGAGTAAAGTCGATGGCGTTGAATTACAAGCATCATGTTTTCGCCTAATCATCATCATCATTTACTTATAGTAGTGTCACAGAGACTTTGGAATCTCCCATAGAATTTCGCTCTATCTTTCTTTATGTCTGGTAGGTCTTCTTATGCTCATTGTGAGTCTTCTGCTTGTTGCGGGGTTTATGCGTTTTTTTTCTCTGAGTCACATCCCTATTTTGACATCTACAAAAGAACATCGCTAATGATTCAGTCTTCAGCCTTCCAGCAGTGTGCGGAAAATCTGGTTCTCCTTTTCTCTGATAATGCCTTAGATCTGAGGAAGGTGTCCAGTGATTTACTCTCTCACGGGGTTCTTTCTCCTGGAAATGTTACGACTATTATTTAGCATTTTGCTATATACATCAGCAATTTTTTTCTCCAATTTTTGGCTGAAAATTCGTTCTCTTTCTCTATGTTTTACGGTTCGTATGGTGGTGAAATGTGCGAGGACTCTTAACCTATATACTAAACAAATTCTTAATCCACACACATGAAATTTGCTATATAGAGTACGCAGACATGTGGAAGACTTTAATTAATTTTTATTGGGAAACAAAGGACATCTATGCGGTCAGAACTGAAAAAAATGGTACTTGGAGGTTATCGTTTTTTTTTTTTGTTTTGTTTCTTTTGTCAACTGTTTCACGACTCCGCAAGCGTGATCGTGAGACATGACAGCTTTCTCAAGGTGAAAATAAATAGATTTAAAAAAGATATTATAAAGGACGTGTCAAACTGGTCTAACGGTTATCGTACTAGACTCCATGTCTAGGTTTTCGTTTCGATTTTTATTTTTACTTACAAGAAGTGAACTCTTTAGGAAAAAAAATCATAATTATAATAGAAAAACGCGAGCATGAAAAGTAATATGGTTAAACATAGAAAATATAAGAAAAGTATATTCTAGTAAAACCTACCATAAATGTATAACTTAAAATATTGCAGCATTAATAATTGATTATATAATATTAAATTGAATTTTAAAAAAAAATCTTAATGCTACAATACTTTAAGTTATAAATTTATTATTTTTTACTAGAATATCTTGTCCTGTTCTTTTCCATGTTTATCATATTACTTTTCATGCTCGCATTTTTCTATTGTAATTCATGATCTTTACAGGTTTCCAGTAAATTCCCTTATTCTTTGTTTAATTTCAGTCTTATTTCTTGCACTCATAAACATAACATACACATATGTAAAACAATGTACGATACTCGTCTGCTTTCATGCTCTCTGTTTCACTTCTTACTTCTCTTTTCGCGTGAGCGGTGAATTAGTAGCAATACTAGTCGCTGAAATTACGTGGTTGCTATGGAAACTAGTAAAAAAAAAACGTATCTTACCTCCTTACAAATTTTTACGCCGGGTGGCCTACTGGTGTGTGTGTGTGTGTGTGTAATTGTGTGCGGACAAACTACTTTATATTATAGCGTAGCGATATTTAGAAAGCAATAGAGAGAAAAGAGGGTAGATGAAAAGTTAAAAGGAAAAAAGTGTAGTGTGTATATATAAACATTATATATATATATATATATATATATATATATATATATAATGCGTTACCATTTTACAAGGCTAAAACCCAGTCGAGAATAAGAGTTAGTGAAATTGCCATTTTGATGATTAATAATACCATTAGAGCATTAAAATCAATCGTCAAAATGAATAGAATTTTATCATATAAAATGACCGGTCGACAGGTATTTTTTTATACTGGACTGCAAGACGATCATATTATTGTCAGCAAAAAAGCAGTCCCCTTTTATATCGTGTTGTATAAATAGGAAGTTAATTTACTAATTAAGGTTGCTGCACTTAAAACAACTCGAGAAAAAGACGGAGAGGTTGACAGTTGAAATATGGAGAATACTACGATAGTATTGGAAGATGCAAGTGAAATGGCCAAAGTTCAATTTTTCATGAAAGTGAATTTATAAAAATATAAATGTAACGACTTGGAACAGGGACTGGAACTTGATAGACAATGTCAGAAACCTATTAGTTTAGTGTCTCCTTTTTGGACATTTTCTAAGAAGAAAAGAATAGTGATTAGTGCATCTGTCCAGATGTAGCAATAATATTTCATACTGTTGTCAGATATCTTCAAGTCAAGGCCGTTTAAAAACAGAAGAATGTACGAAATTGATGTCAGGTTAGTATAACTTGGTGTTTAAATAACACTGTGTAATTCATTCATGCCTTGTTTCTGCCTTTACTTTTACTGATAAAGCGTATTCACCGCTTGGGTGATTCGGGATGTTGTCTGACTTCAAAATCAATTGTCCATTCCGACAAAGTATGGCACCAACTCATTTACTATTACATATTTGCAGCCTACTTCGTAAAACTCGTCTCTGATTAAATTCAGTTGAAATAAAAAGGTAGATCATTACATCGCCTAAAAAATGTCCTGGTGCGTGATGCAATCGTCTGCTTGTATAAGTGAGAAATATCCTCAAATAGAGTTCTGTTGGATTGACAAATTGCAAAATTGACTTCGCATTCTAGTAGGCGATTGCAATCTCTATTTTCTTAAAGACCTTTTGATGCTGATATTCATTCTCTAATCTATCGTTATTGAAGGTTACTATGTTGTATTCAACCGGGAACCAGGCGAGCGGAATTGTGTTCACAGACCGACAGTTCTGAAAAAAAGATGCTTATTTCATGGAATCTCCGTATAAATTTAGGTACAGATAGAGAGTGAGGGAAATAGTATATGGTGGTTGTAGCTAGTCGTGTGTTTCCGTGAAAGTTTAGCGTGTAGGGACCATATATTGGGGTTCGGTCGAGCACTTGCCATGCAAACAACGATAAAACAGAGACAGGCTCGCGACAGGCTGGGCAGGGAATTGCAAGAAATGAAAAGGGCATAATTTTCTAGGTTTCGAAGCCGATTTTGAACTCTATCAAAGCTTATACATATAGAGGATTGCATCGCCAGTGAGATACATTCTGAAACGGAAGAGTGATCCAAGTATTTTTCCAGCGATCCTGGAAGCATATTTGATGTATGTGCTTCATTTCAGATCAGGATTGAAGATCAGTCCTAGAAGCTTCTCAATACATAATTTATCTGGGGCGTGATGAAGGTCACAGAGATTATAATGAAAGGAAAAATCTTGGTTTTCAACACATTAAAATTAACCAGCCACCTTTCCCCACATTGTACCACGTTCTCAAGATTAAAAAGAGAGAATCAGAAAGATCTTGGTCATTGCTGGCCTTTGAAGTGGTGCTAAAGATTGTGGTGTCGTCTGAAAAATTAGAGTATTCTATCGCTAAAGAAAGTACCTAATATCGTATAGTATCCCTTACCTAAACGTACTATTGCCAAATTTGGACGGGTAAACTCAAAGGACCCTTTCTTACCTTGACTGGCATAGTACAAAATTGACTTCGAAATCTAGTAGGGAACTGTGTATTTCCCTTTCCTTAGAGTCTTTTTGACACTGATATTCTTTCTCTACTTTATCTTTATTTCATTGTAAGTTTCTTAATCTGCTCCAATTTGTGGTGCTATTTGTAAAACATTCACAGCAAAAACTCATCTCGTTACCACATCGAAAATAACTCTTCTTTTGTGCTTGACATCTCGTGGAATTTCCACGAAAAGGGCTTCTTCGCATTGCTTCCCGACGGTAGAACACATTACTTAAGGATTACAACATCGTCGCCTTGAAATTCAATCTCAACAAATCCCTATCATACTGTTCCCACAAATATTCGAACTCAGCCAATTTCATTACTCATTTTTTTTTAATATTCTTCATCTCCGAACGTACAATTATTCTTTCTTATTAACTCTTATCCTCGAGTTGTTTTTAGATTTTATAAATGTTGACCTTCGAGTAAAAAACTCGAACTGCAAAAATAAACCCCCAAAAAAACCCCTCACTTCCTGTTTATCTGAAACCGAACAGAATTTTTATTCGTTTCCTACCAAGAACTTTACATCTGTGGATTATATCACCACAAAACTTCTTCCACAAATACTAAATGGTCGTTTTCCGACCAAATGTCAGGAGGTACTTGTTGAAAATTACTCTTATTTTTGTTAATCACAAACAAGGCACATTACAATTGAGATAAGGGGCTACTATGGCTTAGGTTCCAGGTTTACTGGCGCATCGTAAGTGGAGAGTTCTACATCGAGATCTTTGTTCACATTATATTGGTACAATCATGGAAAAGTATACATGGTGGAATTGAAATTATTAGCAGTTCGAGGAAAGAAACTACTAGAGTAAAAAGCCTTTCGACATTTGGAGATCCCTAAATGGAAGGAATAGCGTTTTGCTGATTGTCGGTTTTGTTAAGGTACAAATTTTGGTCATTCCGTATGCTTTATAATAGAATGTATGTATAATATTGTATATCATTCAACTGATAATCGTATTCCCCCTTATTTTCTCGTGGTTTTTTCCCTGGGAAACGGCGAATCATTAGTATAAAGAAATTATCCTGACTGTAAAGGTAAATATAGAAATATAATCATGTTAAAAAGTCGCTTGATCCTTACAAAGTGCGCAGAGTTAAGGACTCGAGATTGACATATATCACCATTGTCCAAGTTTATAACATTTTTTATTAATGTTTTATCACTTAAAAAGGTCCGCGACCACTAGATTATAACGATAAAAGAGATTGTCAGTTTTACTATAATCAACCATACGATGCAATGAAAAACAAATGAATGGAGTGAACAGGAAATTACTCAAGAGAAATTGATTATCTAAAAGGACGGCTGAACAAGCATTTTTGTTCAAATAATACTTGAATAAGACTTTTTTAGTCAGTTTGGAACAGACTCGTAGACCCTTGATTCATAGATGAAATGTTCTAGGAAAACAACGTTGTTCATGGAGGTTTAGTTAAAAGAGAGATAAAACTAAATTTCTTTGCTGTAGTTTGTCTTGACGAGTTCCTATACGAATTCCCACAAAACACAAAGTGGAGATTTGCCAAGCATTTACAATGAACAAACAGATAATAAAGAGAGGCCAACAACATCTTTTTTGTATAAAAAGGGTCGTTTGGGCGAGAAGAGATCATTCTTTTTATTGGATTGCAAAATCGATTTTTTATCTGATGAAGAAAGTGAGGAATGGTTTCCGAGCGGCACTTCCTCGAATATGACAGCAGTACTTCATATTATGACGAATTTTATACGAGAATAGAGTTGCATTAGGGTCGAGGTATGATCCAACCACTTTTCCAGAAACATAAGCGATTTGATTCAAATCTTCCATTTAAGGTCTGGGTTGAAAGTCAATTCCAGAAAGTGATCAAAGAAGGGAGTATAATCGGGGAGTAAACTATTCATTTTGACTTCAAAGAAGTGGAGATTCAAGCATTGGTTATGAATTGATAGCAGCTTCGTTTTAGAAAGCCATTTCTTTTCTCATCGCGCAGCGAGCTCTAAGTCGGAAGGGAGAGAGAGAGAGAAACAGACAGACAGACAGACAGACAGCAAGCTCTTGATTTTTTATACTCTTGTTAGGAGTTCAACATGACTTAAGAAACTAATAAGAACTAATAAACACCTAAACAAAATGTAAACTGCGAATAGCATAACTTAATATTTGGCCTGTTAGCTACATCCTTTGGGCTACTATTTCTAGAACGTTACTGGATAAAAATATATATATACGCAGTGTTACAAATAATAGAATTCCATGCTTAATACTACCTTTTTAATTTTTTTACAATTTTACTATTGATTTTTATGGTAAAATAAACAAATAATCTATATTTGTAATGCAACACGAACGTTTATCACTCTTCGGAGAATCATCTGCTAACAAAACCAAATGTACAAAAAACTTGCGAAAAGAGGATTTCGAAAGATAGCAGACAAACCTGGGCGTAATGTCACTAAGATACCAAAAGAAAGTTCTCGCACTATTTGAGGAAAGACATTTAAAATTAAAATTCCTCGACGCCAGATTCACGGGCAACTTTCTAGACTATATTTGGAAATTTTCTTCTTGTCTTCACTTTTTTCCTCATATGTCTTTGCCGCCTAAAGATGAGTGACGAACAATCGAAAAGTTTGTGAGACATATGGAACACACATAAACTAATTTTAATAACAAAAGAGACCATTAGAAAAATTGATAAAATAAAGGGATAATTCAGTAAGGGAATTTATTATTTTTAACAATACAGTAACAAACATTATTTTAACAATGTTTCCTAAGATAAGGACAAATGAGATTTTCAGTTGAATAATGAATCAGTACTATAAAATATTGAGAATGACGTTTGATAAATTCACAACAAACTCAAAGGATATTTGTCAATATTAGACTTGAAATCGACTATGTGATATGTATGAAGGGAATAATTCCCACGGTAATGCTTTTGACAGACAGGAAGTTCTTGTAAAGCAACTATTCATGAACGTTCCATTCGGTTTAAGATATAGAAGGAAAATTTCTTTCCTACTTTGAACAAGTTCTTAGTGAGAATTTTTTACGGGTGTTGAAAAATTCAAGCTCAGTCAAATACCTACCATAGAAATAACAATGTAGTAGAGAAAGATTAGCAACATCTACGTGGGAAAGGAGCTTTGTGAAAAAGAACAGATCGTCTACCATTAGATAACGGAGTACAAATCTTACTTCACTAAGTAAACGAAATAGTGTCAGCAATACTCCATCTTTGCTTGACTTTTACTGTTTTTCTTTAATAAGGTGCAACCATTTATCATATACTACAAGCCACTTGAGGATAAGGGTTAAATAAGTGTCAAATGGACGGTGGAAAAACATCATGACCATTGGTAATAGTGGTGATTCGATAGAATTTGATTATAAATAAAGACAGCCGAACAGGAATTTGTTTATATTGTACTTGCAGACGATCATGTTGAAGTCAGTTTGGCAGCAACACGAAGTATTGTGTTCAGCAGACGGACAGTCCTAGAGAACAAACTTTGCTCATAGAAATTTCGTTTAGTTTTAGGTAGAGTGAGGAAAAAATTGATAGAGGTTGTAGCAAAATGAGTTTTATTGTAAATGTTTGCAGGGTGACTTAGACTGAAGCACAGTAAACGATAGAATAGACGAAGACTAGCAGCGTTTTTTTTTTGTTTTGTTTTGTGAAAAGGTACATGATTGCATCAGGTGTAAGGTACTTTCTAGAGCGGCGGAATGAAGCAATTGACCCTAATAACATGATATAATTTCTAAAATAAATTTCATATCCAATATGAACACACTGCACATGATCCTAGTACGTAAACAATTCATAATTCACACAAAAACCCATATTGAAGTTAGAAAAGAGAGTTCAATAAATAAAATTACAAAACATAGTTATGCGCATCTTCAAAACGTTTTTCCATCACGAAATATTTCAAAGCCGACGGGAAGATCGTGAGAATAGGATTGGTGTGACAGCATTGAAAGTACAATTTATATAGTTATTCTATCAACACGATTGACTTGTTACATGATGCACGATCTTGGTAAATGGAGACATTTTCTTAAATATTTATAATCATTTCGAGGTAACTTTTCTTTGCAGCAGACCTATAATAGAATAATATTTTTAAATAATGCCCCTTATTTTCTCAAGGTCAATGGTGCACACCTCCAAATTCAGAGGCCGAGATTTGACTGCTCTTTGGACGTTTTTACTTATAGCTATATACTCGCCTGACTGCACATTGGAGTATAGCAAATAATCCATATTTTATATACTTACATATTGAGGAAAAATCTCCTTTTTTCTTACATTGAAACACTTATAAACAACACTGAATCATTTACGCATTGTTGTATTAGATCCACTGTAAGCAAAGCACTCAATCTGAACATATCATTCACATTTACAAATGTGCATGACAAAATCGTAAATACATCGCTTCCAACTCCTCTGCTGTCTCCCGCTACTTAAATTTACGACCGCCTAAAATTACTTTGTAGATTTTTATAATGTTTTCTAGGAAAGCTGCCAAATTTGTGTAGCATCATTTGTGTCTGTACGACCGAGTTTAAAGAACGTGTGTGTCATTTTAACCGTTGTTTCAGAATGAATAAAGACCGAAAAATATTTATAAAGACATATTTTTTAATTTAGTATTTTTCCAATCAGAAACTAAATACTTTATTAACATATGAAATTCAAATTTACCCATTTTGCGAAAATGGGCAACAGGAGCCTCATTTAAATAGATGTTATTTGTAAGGTAATGGACTCAAATTTGACATATGATTTTTTAATACTAACATTTAAATGTCACATGGATTTCTATTACTAGCAATATTTATATGGCATACTTTGCATTTAATGAGTGATGTGTTCATATATATATATATATATATATATATATGGCAATTAAGCTACACAGAATATTCCGCGTTTCATCCACGCTAGGATTCACCAGGCTTATGCGAGGATTTTTTGGTTGTCTAGCCTTTTCATATGCGTATCTTCTATTGTGTTTTTAGTTAGCCAATCAGCTTTCTAGTTTTCCCTGCACCCTTCATAATCAGCCAATGAGTAGACACAGGACAAAGGCCCAATTTACTTCCGGTTCACCCGTTCCTTTGTGCATGTTGTTTTGACTGGGTAGAAATGGTAAATAACAGGATAAAAGTGCTCAATGCGTTAATACAGCTAAATATGCTTTTTTTATTTGACAACTTCAAGTATTGACTTATGTAAATACTTGCGGTTGTAAAATAAAAAACATTATATATATATATATATATATATATATATATAT
>NC_136521.1:76767-96767 GCF_053919585.1 Euprymna scolopes | reverse complement strand
AGATGCTTACTATATATATATAGATGCTTACTATATATATATATATATAGATGCTTACTATATATATATATATAGATGCTTACTATATATATATATATAGATGCTTACTATATGTATACATATAGATGCTTACTATATATATACATATAGATGCTTACTATATATATATATATATATATATATATATATATAGATGCTTACTATATATATATATAGATGCTTACTATATATATATATATATATATAGATGCTTACTATATATATATATATATATAGATGCTTACTATATATATATATATATATATATATATATATATAGTTTTTAAGTTTTTGTTCAATCATTATTAAAGTGAAATAGAAGAGTAAAAGTCTTAGCTTTGGTTCAAAATATTATGAAAAAGACATTTTTATATTGATAGGTTATCCAGAAAAGAGGATCATATTTTAGCAGAGAACTAAAACAATTAACTTCCGGTTTGATATGGATCTTGTTAACTGACGAAATTTCTTTTACTTGTAACCCGAAAAAAAAAAGAAACATTTAAATTGTTTTTAATAAATTTATTTCTATTCTAGAAAATAGAAATTTTAATTCCTAAAACTAAGCTTTTTTTTTTAATTTTAACTGAATTAACCTGATTGGAAAATTATTTTCCATAAAAAAATATTTGTATGAACTAAAATCGCATTTTTATTTTATATTAGTAGATTTTTAAACATTCCCTGTATAAAGAAATAAAATTTACTTTTAAATCATAACTGTTTCAGTTACTTGGATAAAGAATATGCGAAAAGGATAATGCGTCTTGGTCTTCCGTAGAAAAAAAATTCACGTTCGATTGCGAAATATACTTTAAATGATTCACAATTCAAAAAATGACATCGATTTAATGTTTTTCATTATAAACAGTAAGATTGCCTGTTTATTTATAATAGGTTTTTTTTCACGAACATCGAATAATTCTATCATTAAATAAAATAAGCGATAATTTCAGAAATCGTTTGAACCTACATACGTTTGAAACGTTCGCTCCTACATACACACATATATATAGTAAGCACACACACACATATATATAGTAAGCACACACACACATATACATATAGTAAGCACACACACACACGCACATATATAGTAAGCACACATACACACACACACACACACATCATATATATATATATATATATATATATATATATATATATATATATATATAGTAAGCACATATGTTGAGCTTGACATTATCCGGACAGGTCTCCTTTTGTAGAATTCATCTTTCTCTTTTCTCTTTTACGTAAAGCTAGTAAGAACATATATATATATATATATATATATATATTAGTAAGCACACACACACACACATATATATAGTAAGCATATATATATATATATATATATATATATATATATATATATATAGTAAGCACACACACACATATATATATTGTAAGCATATATATATATATATATAGTAAGCATATATATATAGTAAGCATATATATATATATATAGTAAGCATATATATATATAGAAAGCATATATATATATAGAAAGCATATATATATATATATATATAGAAAGCATATATATATATATAGAAAGCATATGTATATATATTGAAAGCATATATATATATATATATATATAGAAAGCATATATATATATATAGAAAGCATATATATATATATAGAAAGCATATATATATATATATAGAAAGCATATATATATATATATATATAGAAAGCATATATATATAGAAAGCATATATATATATAGAAAGCATATATATATATAGAAAGCATATATACATATATATAGAAAGCATATATATATATATATATATAGAAAGCATATATATATATATATATATAGAAAGCATATATATATAGAAAGCATATATATATATAAAGCATATATATATAGAAAGCATATATATATATAGAAAGCATATATATATATATATAGAAAGTATATATATATATAGAAAGTATATATATATATAGAAAGTATATATATATATATAGAAAGTATATATATATATAGAAAGTATATATATAGATATAGAAAGTATATATATATATAGAAAGTATATATATATAGAAAGTATATATATAGAAAGTATATATATATATATAGAAAGTATATATATATATAGAAAGTATATATATATATAGAAAGTATATATATATATATAGAAAGTATATATATATATAGAAAGTATATATATATAGAAAGTATATATATATATATAGAAAGTATATATATATATAGAAAGTATATATATATATATATATAGAAAGTATATATATATATAGAAAGTATATATATATATAGAAAGTATATATATATATATAGAGAAAGTATATATATATATATATAAAAAGTATATATATATATAAAAAGTATATATATATATATAAAGTATATATATATATATAAAAAGTATATATATATATAAAGTATATATATATATATAAAAAGTATATATATATATATATAAAGTATATATATATATATAAAAAGTATATATATATATAAAAAGAATATATATATATATATAGAAAGCATATATATATATATAGAAAGCATATATATATATAGAAAGCATATATATATATATATAGAAAGCACATAGATATATGCTTACTATATATATATGCTTACTATATATATATATATATATATATATGCTTACTATATATATATACGCACTATATATATATATGTTTACTATATATATATATGTTTACTATATATATATATATGCTTACTATATATATATATATGCTTACTATATATATATAGATGCTTACTATATATATATATGCTTACTATATATATATATATAGATGCTTACTATATATATATAGATGCTTACTATATATATATATATAGATGCTTACTAAATATATATATAGATGCTTACTATATATATATAGATGCTTACTATATATATATATAGATGCTTACTATATATATATAGATGCTTACTATATATATATATAGATGCTTACTATATATATATATAGATGCTTACTATATATATATAGATGCTTACTATATATATATATAGATGCTTACTATATATATATATAGATGCTTACTATATATATATATAGATGCTTACTA
This sequence comes from Euprymna scolopes, assembly GCF_053919585.1. Classification (NCBI taxonomy): domain Eukaryota; kingdom Metazoa; phylum Mollusca; class Cephalopoda; order Sepiida; family Sepiolidae; genus Euprymna; species Euprymna scolopes. Next base: position 93,637 of record NC_136521.1, on the reverse strand, counting down.
TATATATATATATATATATAGATGCTTACTATATATATATAGATGCTTACTATATATATATATATATAGATGCTTACTATATATATATATATAGATGCTTACTATATATATATATATAGATGCTTACTATATGTATACATATAGATGCTTACTATATATATACATATAGATGCTTACTATATATATATATATATATATATATATATAGATGCTTACTATATATATATATAGATGCTTACTATATATATATATATATATATAGATGCTTACTATATATATATATATATAGATGCTTACTATATATATATATAGATGCTTACTATATATATATATATATATATAGATGCTTACTATATATATATATATATAGATGCTTACTATATATATATATATATATATATATAGTTTTTAAGTTTTTGTTCAATCATTATTAAAGTGAAATAGAAGAGTAAAAGTCTTAGCTTTGGTTCAAAATATTATGAAAAAGACATTTTTATATTGATAGGTTATCCAGAAAAGAGGATCATATTTTAGCAGAGAACTAAAACAATTAACTTCCGGTTTGATATGGATCTTGTTAACTGACGAAATTTCTTTTACTTGTAACCCGAAAAAAAAAAGAAACATTTAAATTGTTTTTAATAAATTTATTTCTATTCTAGAAAATAGAAATTTTAATTCCTAAAACTAAGCTTTTTTTTTTAATTTTAACTGAATTAACCTGATTGGAAAATTATTTTCCATAAAAAAATATTTGTATGAACTAAAATCGCATTTTTATTTTATATTAGTAGATTTTTAAACATTCCCTGTATAAAGAAATAAAATTTACTTTTAAATCATAACTGTTTCAGTTACTTGGATAAAGAATATGCGAAAAGGATAATGCGTCTTGGTCTTCCGTAGAAAAAAAATTCACGTTCGATTGCGAAATATACTTTAAATGATTCACAATTCAAAAAATGACATCGATTTAATGTTTTTCATTATAAACAGTAAGATTGCCTGTTTATTTATAATAGGTTTTTTTTCACGAACATCGAATAATTCTATCATTAAATAAAATAAGCGATAATTTCAGAAATCGTTTGAACCTACATACGTTTGAAACGTTCGCTCCTACATACACACATTATTTCATGTAAAAACTGTCCGATGCATGATTTTAAAAAAATTTCGTAAAATTTTGATTATAATATATTTTTTAACATTTTCCCCCGGAAATTGATAAAAATTGTACAAATCAGCAACGAATAATAAGTTTCATCATTCCAGTATATTTGAATATATAATAAACTAAGATATAAATGGCCCACACCAAAAAATAAATTCTGATAAGGTCGTATAGGGGGTGGGGCGAAATTTTAGACCTTTTTTGTATATTCTTTTATTTCAATATGTTTATAGTTCAGCCTTTATGAATAAGTCTGTATAAAAATAGACGGAATTAGTAAACTATTTGATATTTGAGAGACTTTTAAAAATCCCCTTGTTTCATTAATTACGTCAAAATATTAAGAAATAACATGCCTTTCAAATTTTCACGTTTATGCTTTTTGTTGGATTCTTTTGACAAATCACCTAGTATACGGAGTGTAAGAAAATATAAGTCTTTTTTTAGAATCTTTCTTTTTGAGAATGCTGCAAAGATTTCAATGAATCAATTTTATTTTACAAGTTTTTTACTATTATTGTTTGTTATGGCGGTCGAAATTCTGCTTTTTTTATGGTTTATATATATATATATATATATATATATATATATATATATATATATATATATGTAGTTCAAAGGAACTATCTGCAGTATTAACATGTAAAGCAACGAAGTGGAAGGGACGCCTCATTAGATATTCGCCCACATGAAAATTGGAGGAGGAGCCATAGGATGACGTCATTGTATGAAAATCTCATTTAGCACACACAGACAAACACATACTGCCACACACACACACATATATCAGCTGGAGAGAGCTTAATTGCAAACAACACAGTGTTAAAACATTCTAATGTCTCTCTGTAAAAAGTATGCCTTCATGATGGCAAACTACGCTGCATTTTAAAGGCAATGACGCACATTCTTCACTATTAGCAACATAAATCTAGATACTTTACCAGACAAACAGAATTCATTTTAATGCATTAAGTAAGAAGAAAAAAATAAAAAGAGAGACAAAGAGAGAGAGAGATATGTATATATTATTTAAATTTTTGTTCAATTGTGATATTAAACGTATGCATGTATTCCTGCATAAAAGCATTTGACGTAATGCTAGATCGGACTAATTATTTCATTAACAAATGTGATGCGTTAATATATATATGTATATATATATATATGTATATATATATATATATATATATATACAATACGTATGACATATATGTAATTGTTATAATATGCAATATATAATATATAGACACATACATGATACACATACAATATATGTTACACATAAAAATATATATCATATATATACAATATATAAAATTTATGGTATACATACAATATATAGTATATATATATGTATGCATAAACATATATATATAAGATATAAACTATACATATGTAATATATAAGACTTAATATATTATATGAGATATAAACTATACATATGCATGTACTATTTAAAAAAATCTAATATGTAAATATAACAGATATATATATATATTTAGTTAAATATATGAACCGATATATATATATATATATAAATAGATATACCCATATATATACCAATATATAGGTATATATACCCATACCGATCTATATATAAATACTCATATATATATACACACACATATGTATATATATACCCATATATATCTAACTATACTTATATACACACACCCATATATATATATTTATACATGCATATATATACAGCCATATATATATATATATATTTACATATATATACACAGCCATATATATATATTTATATATATACATATATATATACAGCCATATATATATAAATATACATATATATATACACCCATATATATATAGCCATACATATATATATACACATATATATATATAGCCATATATATATATATATATACATATATACACACCCATATATATATAATTATATATATACATATATATACACCCATATTTATCTCTATATATATATATTCATAGATATATATATACTCCTATATATAGATATAAATATATACCCATATATATAAATATATATACATATATGGATATATATATATACATATATATATGGTTATATATGTATATCTATATATATATCCATATATATATGGATATATGTATATGGATATATATATATGGATATATATATGGATATATGTATATGGATATATATGTACATATATATATATGTACATATATATGGATATATATATGTACATATATATATGGATATATACGTGGATATACATATATGTATATATATGTATATATATATATAAGGATATATATATATGGATATATATATGTACATATATATATGCACATATATGTACACATATATGGACATATATATATGGATATATACATATGTACATATATATATGGATATATATATGTACATATATATATATGGATATATACATGGATATACATATATGTATATATATATATCCACATATATATATCCATATATATATATCCATATATATATATATCCATATATATATATCCATATATATACATATATATATCCATATATATATATATCCATATAGATACATATATATATCCATATATATATATATATATATATATATATATATATCCATATATATATATATATATATCCATATATATATATATATATATATCCATATATATATCCATATATATATATATCCATATATATATAAATATATATATATATATATATATATATATATCCATATATATATATATCCATATATATATATCCATATCCTTATCTATATATATATATATATATATATCCATATATATATATATATATCCATATCCTTATATATATATATATATCCATATATATATATATATATATATATATATCCATATATATATATATATATATATATCCATATATATATATCCATGTATATATATATCCATATATATGTACATATATATATGGATATATACATGGATATACATATATGTATATATATCCATATACATATATCCATATATATATATATCCATAGATATATATCCATATATATATATATATCCATATATATATATCCATATATATATATCCATATATATATCCATATATATATATCCATATATATATATCCATATATATATATATATATCCATATATATATATATCCATATCTATATATATATCCATATATATATATATCCATATATATATATATTTATCCATATATATATATTTATCCATATATATATCCATATATATATATATATATATATTTATATATATATCCATATATATATATATCCATATATATATAATTTATATAATCGGAAAAACAACACCTTTTATTTATTAGTACACAATTTTTGTTTTTATTATTTTTTAAGACATGTTATTATATATTTTTTTCTCCTTAGTCTGACAGCTGTTTCGAAGGGTAAAAAGACAAACGGTTGTTTTAATTATAGCATACCGAATCTTCATTATTTACCGTTCTCTTCAGAGACAATTAGAATCAAATTAATTACAGTCAAAATTTGTTTTTTAAAAAACTCACATGGGGATGGAATTTTTTTATCGAGGTTGCCATCTTTAAAAATTTTTCCATGGGATTTTTATATATCTATATTTTCTTTTTGTTAGCCTTATTTTCGTATTTTTTTGGTTTTTTAATTTCTTTCAATTTATGTATCTAATATCCATTATGTTAATTCTGCATTCTTATTTTGTTTCTTCTTTTATTACGTTTGATTTATTATTTACGAAATTATTAAATTAATTTTTTTAACTTCTTCTTAAGCTAGTAATTTTTTCTTATTTTTAATTACGTTTGATTTATTATTTACGAAATTATTTAATTAATTTTTAACTTCTTCTTAAGCTAGTAATTTTTTTTTTTTTTTTTTTTTTTTTTCGTATATCTTGGGTGTTTACGTTTCATTTTATTTTTTTGGCCGTCTATACATATTTTTTCCTGTTATTGTTTTTTTTCTCGTATTTATTTTATTATTAGGCTATCCATATATATATATATATCCATATATATCCATATATATATATATATATCAATATATATATATATATATATCCATATATATCCATATATATATATATCCATATATATATATATATCCATATATATCCATATATATATATCCATATATATATATATATATCCATATATATATATATCCATATATATATATATATCCATATATATCCATATATATATATCCATATATATATATATATATCCATATATATATATATATATATATATATATATATATATATATATCCATATATATATATATATATCCATATATATATATATCCATATATATATATATATATCCATATATATATATATATATATATATCCATATATATATATATATATCCATATATATATATATCCATATATATATATATATATCCATATCCATATATATATATATATATATATATCCATATATATATATATCCATATATATATATATCCATATATATATATATATATCCATATATATATATATATATATATATCCATATATATATATATATATATCCATATATATATATATATCCATATATATATATATATATATATCCATATATATATATATATATCCATATATATATATATATATCCATATATATATATATCCATATATATATATATATCCATATATATATATATATATCCATATATATATATATATATATATCCATATATATATATATATATCCATATATATATATATATATCCATATATAAATATATATATCCATATATAAATATATATATCCATATATATATATATATCCATATATATATATATCCATATATATATATATATATATATCCATATATATATCCATATATATATCCATATATATATATATCCATATATATATATATCCATATATATATATATATCCATATATATATATATATCCATATATATATATATATCCATATATATATATATCCATATATATATCCATATATATATATATCCATATATATATCCATATATATATATATATCCATATATATATATATCCATATATATATATCCATATATATATCCATATATATATATATATATCCATATATATATATATATCCATATATATATATACCCATATATATATATCCATGTATATATAACCATACATATACCCATATATATATATATATACCCATATATATATATATATATATACCCATGTATATATAAATATACATATATATACCCATATATATACCCATATATATATATATCCATATATATAAATATATGTATACCCATATATATAAATATATATATATACCCATATATATAAACATATATATACCCATATATATGAACATATATATAGTAGAAATGGTAATTAATAAAAACTGACTGAAGAGAGTGCTCAATACTGTTGTAGAGCAAATATACGTTTTATTTTTATTACCGTATCTTTCTTTTAAATTACATTATTGTTTCAGCTACCCGTTTTTTTTGGCCGTCTAGCTTTCTCAGACTTTTACAGAAATGTTCGTTATGATGGGATGAAAGAGTGAATGATGTCAGAGGAGGGGTGCGAGACGAACGGAAAAAAGAGGAAGTGAACAAGGGGGAAGGTGGGAGGAGGTTGCTTGGCATGTCGGTAATGTTTTAGATTTGGAGTTTAAGGGCCTTCTGGGTGAGGGTCTGGAAAATTCATTTCTGGTGTTGCTGAGGGCATAGAGATACATGGAGGGGGAAGGGTGATATGTGGGGAAAGGAGAAGGGGGGTTACTTACAAATTCGAGTCTTAATGTTAAAGTTTTTGGCGGCTCGTTTGTGAAATGATTTCCTGATAAGTATGTATTGACCTGTTGAGTGTTCGCTTAGGTTCGGTGGCGGGGGGGGCTATGATTCGGTTTATTTATTTGGTTTTTGTGTGTTCTTAATTGTTTGGAGAGGGTTAGCTAGTATGTATGCGGGAGCAGGTATGTCTGAATCAATATGAGCATATAGGTCCGTGTATACGCCTACTTGGGTGTATGGGTGTCGATGTGCGTATGTATCTGTGTATGAGTGCATCCATGCTTACGCACACACCCAATTTAGCACCTTTAGGAAAACTTGACGTCAGCAGGAGCAGTGCGGGTGTCTATGCATGCATATGTGCATATATTTGCACGCCAGGGCGGAGATGTATGTGTACATGTGAACGTTCCTTTAAGTATATATGTGTGTACGTGCGCATGTGTGTGCTCACGCGCGCGGCCGCTAGCTAACCCTCTCCAAACAATATGCACATATATATATACATATACACATATATATACATACACATATATATACACATATATACATACACATATATATACACATATATATACAAATATATACATACATATATATACATATATATACAAATATACACATGCATATATATACATATATACACATGCATATATATATACATATATACATATACATATATATACATACATATATATACATACATATATATACATATAAACATACATATATATACATATAAACATACATATATATACATATAAACATGCATGCATATACATATAAACATACATGCATATATATATACATATACACATATGCATATATATATACATATACACATATGCATATATATATACATATACACATATGCATATATATGTACATATACACATATGCATATATATACATATACACATATGCATATATATACATATGCATATATATACATATACATATATACACATATACACATATGCATATATATATACATATACACATATATATACACATATATATACATATATATACACATATACACACATGTATATATATACATATACATACATATATATACATATACACACATATATACATACATATATATACATAAATACATATATATACATACATATATATATACATACACACATGTATATACATATAAACATATACATAACTATATATATATACATATACACATTTATATATATACATACACACACATATATATACACATATACGTACATATATACACATAAATATATGTACATATATACACATAAATATATGTACATATATACACATAAATATATGTACATATACACATATATATACATGTACATACATATATATGCATATATACATACATATATATGCATATATACATACATATATATGCATATATACATACATATATATGCATATATACATACATATATATGCATATATACATAAATATATATGCATATATACATACATATATATGGCCATACACACATATATATGCATATATATACACATACACACATATATACACACATATATATACACACATATATATGCATATACACATACATATGCATATACACACATATATATCCATATATATACACATATATATGCATATACACATATATATGCATATACACATATATATGCATATACACATATACATGCATATACACATATATGCATATACACATATATGCATATACACATATATGCATATACACATATATGCATATATGCATATACACATATATGCATATATGCATATACACACATATATATATATATGCATATACACATATATGCATATACACATATACATGCATATACACATATACACGCATATACACATGTATATGCATATACACATGTATATGCATATACACATGTATATGAATATACACATGTATATGCATATACACATATACACATATATGCATGTACATATATATATGCATATACACATATATATGCATATACACATATATATGCATATACACATATATACGCATATACACATATATACGCATATACACATATATACGCATATACACATATATACGCATATACACATATATATGCATATACACATATATATGCATATGCACATATATATGCATATACACATATATATGCATATAAACACGCATATATATATACACGCACATATACACATATGTATATATATACATTTGCATATATACATGCAAATTCACATAAAAATATACATATTTATATATATGCATACGTGTGTTCATAAACATATATATATGTATGTATAAATATGTATATATGAATATATATGTCGCATGTGTACATTTATACGTAAATATATAAAAGAAACAAATTTATACACTCAATTCTTCCTAAGAGTGTCGTCATGTATTATGTATATAAAAAAGTATACATTTCCCTGGACAAGTGGTTCATTTTCTGTACGACTTAGTAATATATAATAAATATATGAGTATATATATTTAATACATGACATTGCTTAATCAACGCTTCTTTGTATCGTCTGTCTTTTAAACATTTAAATCATCCAATATTTTTATAGCAAATTATCGCTAGGTTTTAACAGAGACATGCTTTAAAAATTATGTTACACTCATATTTATGACTTGTAAACACGTATGTTTATTCATTATGTTTTTTAGCTCCCTTTGTTTAGACACTATTGAGAAATTTAACACGCTTTTGCCTAAATCTACATATTCATGCTTTGGAGATTATTGTAAATATATGTATATATGAATTGGTATACATATATTATAAAATACAATACATATATTTATGTATAATGATTTAATTACGAAATGATATATATGTAAACATTCAATTCTAATTACACGTAATATATAAACACACAGGCGTGTATATATGTATGTATGTATGCATTATGTGTATGACACGAAGAATGTTTATCCAAATCTATCAACACAACATCCGATCTCAAACCGTCGACCTCAATTCCTCAATTTGGACATATAATCATGTGGGTGTGCGTTTGTGTATATGACTCAAATTAACGTAAACACTTCGTCAAATTCTAACAGTAAAAAGATGACAATATACCAAGGCAAATATTGCTGTTGATGATGATCATGATCATGATGACGATGATGATGATCATCATCATCATCATCCAAATAAAATATACTCGAATACCCATGTCAAATGAAAAATATGGATATAAAATATACAAGATTCGATTAGAATACCACGCGAATTATTGTGAAAATCGAAAAATAAATACGCTCTATAAAATAACAAAATAAAATTTGCGTAACATATCAATACATATCCATGCACACATTTTCTCTCTCTCTACATTATATATATATATATGCATACTCATTTGAGTTGGTTTGTGTATTGATATTTATATAAAGAAATTTTTTTCCTATTTATTTAAAAAGAAAATCCAACATTGTTATGTATGGGTCGCGGAATAGCATTCATCTGCAAAAGATCTAGTTAATTTGCATATTTTTTTAATTATTTACTTTAATGAATTCCCTCTTAGTTTTCTTCCGATATCCTTATGGGATGATCATTTTTAGTTAACTATTATGTGTAATTATAATTATGCAGATATTCTACCTAATTTATGCTTGCATAATATTTGCGTAGAAAGCTTATAGTAAACATAAACTTTTTTCTGTATGTATTTATTTATGTGTATATATATTTGTTTAAAACATTTTGCCACCAACAGACACGAAACTTAATATATAGGGTATTCGAACCCATGCGAAACTATATACTTGTGTTTTAGCCGGGGAAAATCGGTCCAGAACTGTGCAAATTAAAGAAATTTGCCAAGTGACAGTCGAACAACAGTACGAATATGCATGTGTAACTTAATAGCTATTGCTTCCTTTTTTTATAAATTTCCATATAAATATTAACTACTGAAGAAATAAACTAATAATTATGAATTAATGAAAGCCCATTCAAGCAGAAATTGTCCACATGTAGACCAGAATAAGATTAATGTATTTTTATAAGGGAGTAAAATGTGGAGGCGGAAGCCATTCGTGAAAATTCAGAAACAATCGATTTTGTGATATTTAACAATAAAGATCGGATTTAAATGCAAACGTATTTCCAAATTTTTTTTTTTTTTTTTGTATTTCATAGGGTTTCCATGGTAGAATGTGGGCCAAGCCAAATTTGAAAATGCAATATTTCAGATTATCCTTGGATTTGATACACACTCATTAGAAAATTTAAGAAAATTTCCACTAGTCTACATAGAACCTTCTTAAGTTAAGTCTGAGATTTTAGTCATGTTCTTGGGTAAATGCCATGGAAATTGAATAAGGGTTTTTGACATAGGGTTTAGTATGATTACATATTGATTTTACTCCTCGTAACGTGGCATAAAATTGGCAAAAAGATTAATTTTACAGTATATATATATGTAAACACATATACACACATAATATTATATAATATAGATTGGTCTCAAAGCATATATGAAATGAAAATTTAAAACAAAATGAATAATTACTTTATGTTGATAAGGCATTGAATCAATAAAAATACCTTCGTCCAGTTTAATTATGTGACTTAAGGTTCAGATAATCGTTTTCATGGCAAAAAGTGAATAAATACAAAATCGGTTATTTTTAATATTTATTAATGCTGCCTCACTGCCCATAATAAAAGTTGCATCTATATGGAAAAATGAAAACGGCAAAGCGAATATTAATTATATATACCTCAGTGTTTATTGTCTATTTCAAAAATTCCCGGGGATGATTGCTTTGCAAATATATATCTATAATATAAAGCTGAATGTGTGTGTGTGTGAGTGGTCACGAATAGGCTCCTATATGGTTGACTATTTTAAAAAAACTGATTACATATAATGATAGAATATGTATCGAGACACCGGAATATGTATGTTTGATCTGGCAGAACGGTGGTTCATTAAAATTGTGGGGTATGCGTTTGCACCTGGTCCACAAAGTATGGAAATAAAAAATTTAAAAAAACGTTTACAAGTGTTTTTGATATAGATGTAAATAAGAATACTTTGATAAGTATGTTTTAACTTAAATAATAAAATTGTTGGGTCTGCGTTCGCGCCTGGTCTCAATAAAATTGAAATAAGCACACACTTTAATAAAGACTTTTCATATCTATCTGCGTAAGTATACTTTGATAATTATGTTTCAGTTTAAAGAAATATAGTATCATAAAATTAAGGGGTGTTCGTTCGCACCTGACCTCCATAGAATGGAAATATGTCACAAGTTAAAAAGGCTTTTTAATATAGATCCACATAATATTGTGATGTATGTTTCAGTGTGAACAGGTATGGTACAATAAATTATGGGGTTTATCTATTTTATTTTTACTTTCATCATATTTTGCTTTGGTATTGATACGCCAAAATTCGAAGCTATCTCTTTACAACCCTTCCTTTTCATTACCTATCATACTTAAATAAATCAGAGTCTCTTTTCTGTAGGATGTTTTTGAACCCAGTCAACGACGGGTACTTTTGCTAGTATATATACAAATGCAGAGAAAAATGAAAATATATACATAGAAAATTATATATAACAATATAGTCATAAATATATATATATATATATATATATATATATATATATATATAGTAGAAATATCTATAAATATGTATATCATATAATTATAAAATATATATACTATATAATATAAATATATATAAATACATATATATGGAGAGCTATATAAAAATATTAATGTATATATACTAATATCAATATATGAATCTATCTATTATATATGTATGTATATATATATATATATTCCCATATATATCTATATCTATCTATACATATATCTATATAGAAATATCTATCTATATACGTACATATATCTGTACCTATCTGTCTATATATATATATATATATATATATATATATATATATATATATATATATATCTGTATGTATCTATATATAATGTGTATATATTTTATATATATGCACATATATATAGATATATACAGATATGTATCTGCATATATCTCTGTATATCTGTATATATACATATCTGTATATATCTATATATACATATCTGTATATATGCATATATGAATATATCTGTATATATCAATATATATATACATATGTGTATATATCCATACATACATATATACTATATATATGTATATATATATCTATATATATGTACATATCTATATATATATATAAAGTGATATATACATATGTATATATCAATATATATATATATGTATATATATATATCTCTATGCATGTATATACCTATATATATATGTCTATATATAGATATATATCTGTATATATATGTACATATCTAACTATATATCTATATCTATATATATATATATATATATATCTGTATATATCTATATACATATCTGTATATATCTATATACATATCTGTATATATCTATATACATATCTGTATATATCTATATACATGTCTGGTGAAACACCTCGAGACGTCTCAAATGCTCCCTGTATGATATCCAAGTTTCACAACCATAGAGAAGAGTAGAGAGAACGCATGCGGCATAAACCTTAATCTTGGTTGGCACCAAGATCCCATGGCGTCTCCACAGACGGCCGTCCAACTTTCCGAAGGCATCACTTAACCTGATGATTCGTAACGATACCTGATCATCCAGGGTACCAAACATACTCAGTGTGCTACCAAAGTAGACAAACTTAGAGACAACCGCTATCTTTGACCCACAGATATAAACTGATGGCTCATAGTATGGCATGCCAGGAGCAGACTGATACATTAAAACAGTTTTGTTTTTTTTTTTCAGATTGATGGTCAGGCCCAATGCGCTGCAGGCAACCGCAAAAGCGTCCATAAAATGCTGCATATCAGTCAGCGTATGAGCCACCAGACCACAGTCATCCGCATAGAGTAAGTCACGAATCGTGTTGGTGAGTACCTTTGTACTTGCATTGAAGCGCCTAATGTTGAACAACCCCCCAGTAGTTAGGTAACGAATACAGACACCATCAGAGCATCCCCCAAATGCCACCCGAAAGACCATGGTGAAATACAACGCAAAGAGTGTGGGTACTGGAATGTCTCCCTGCTTAACACCATTTTCTACTGAGATGGGATCAGCCAGGTTTCCTCGGACATTGATCACAGTCTGCATATCATCGTGGAAGAGCTTTAAGATGGTTATAAACTTGTCAGGATAACCAAGCCTTTTCAAAATCTCTCACAAAGCATCCCTATTTATTCTATCAAAGGCCTTAGTTAAATAGATGAACACCTGATACAGTCCCTTTTGCTGTTATATACATTTCTCCTGCAGTTGCTTGGCTGTAAAATCATATCCACTCTCCCTCGACATCTTCTGAAACCACACTGCGACTCATGCAAAATATCATCAGCAATATGCTCCAGCATTCTGTCTAGCATGATCCTACAGAGCACCTTACCGACTACTGACAGCAAAGAGATGCCTCGATAGTTTTCACATTCATCTCTGCTACCCTTCCCCTTGTATAGCATTACCATCAATCCCGCGGAATACACTCATCCCACCAAGCAGTCTGCAACAATTTCGCATCATCTTGGGTCCAGAACATTTAAAGATCTCCGCATGCAAACGATTCGGGTCAGGAGACTTTCCATTGTTCACCTTATGGACAGCTGTTTCAACCTCCTGGGGAGAAGGAATCTCTGCCAAGATATCCTTGACCGGATTGCTAGGAATCGACCGAACAAACTCCTGATCACCGTAAGAAGGTCTGTTCAGGAGATCATCGAAATGCTCCCTCCATCTATGAAGAATGTCGGTAGGGTCTCGAAGAAGATCCCCACCATCTTTCGAGCGCAGAGGAGTGATAGGTGATCTGGATGGTCCGTAAACCGCGCGCAGTGGGCTGTATAAGACCTTGGTGTTGTTCGAATCCGAGGCGAGCTGTATTTCCTCAGCTTTCTGCCTCACCATCCATCCTGCATGTTACGCAATCTCCTCTGCACTTCGTGCTTGATTGCCTTAAACTTGTCTCTCAAACGATCTTGCTCACCATCCGTCAAACCACCCCCGAGATAAGCGTGCAATGCCCTGGCTTTTGAATAAAGCAGAGCCTGAATTTCAGTATCATTGTCATTGAACCAATCCTGATGTTTACGCTCACAATAACCTAATATTCTCTCACACACCTCATAGACAGATTCCTTAAAAGTATTTTCACAATCAATCTCTTCCATCTCCTTAACTAGTTTCTCCCTCACAATATTGTCCTTTAGACAGGAAACATTAAGTCGCTTTGGGATAGCAACTCTAGCTTCCCTCATCTTGGGTTTCGCAACACACTTAATCTTTGTACGGACCAACCGATCGTCGGTCCAGCACTCTGCACCCCGCATGACACGAACACTGCAGATATCCCTCATCTCACATTTTCTGACTAACACATAGTCTATCAAGTGCCATTTTTTGGAACCAGGATGCATCCACGTCGTCTTGTATTTGTCCTTCTGCTGGAACACGGTGTTACCAATTTTAAAACCCATCTCTGAACAGAACTGCAACAACATCAGACCATTGCTATTACACATGCCTACTCCGTGTTTACCCAACACGTCCCAGATTTCGAAATCTCTTGCCAGCATTAAAATCTCCAAGAATGAAGATCTTATCAGCAGAGGGAATGCGTCCAACTACACTCCACAAAGCAAGGTAGAAAGCAACCTTTTCATCTTCTGTTGCATCCATAGTGGGTGCATAGACACTCAAAAAAGTTGTATAACGACCATTAACCAGAGGTAACCTCATAGTCATGATCCGGTCACTCGAACTACAGGGAAGTTCTTCCAGGCTAGAAAGAATTGATGCTTTTATAGCAGAAGCCACGGCTGATTCCCTCTTACATCCATCCGCTCTACAACTCCAGAAAATGGAGTAGGCCCCAGCCAACTCAGAACACTGTCCCTCATCAGCCAGCCTGGTCTCAAACAGAGCAACTATGTCCATGTAATAACGTTGAAGTTCCTTAGATACAAGAGCAGATCTACGCTCTGGACGCGCTATTGCTGACGGCCATCAAGCAACGTCCAACAGCCGATGGTCATTGTCATATATTTCCTCGCAGAAGCATGATGACGACCGGGTCCAGGCTGTGGAGCCCTGAAACACCTGCCGGCCAGGCCCTGGAAATTCCAGTTCCCTTATTGCCATTTACGTTTATAATCATATTTTCCAACTTCATTGAATGTTTTGTGGTTTTAGGCTACAGCCAGCCTTTTTTGCTATAAAGATACACGAGATGGTAAAAAGTGTATCTAATTTATATCGAGTAACTCCTGTGCGTGAGGATTGTTATAGTGGGGAAAGACTTTGCACCGAGACAATCCCACTCTCTAAAAAACTACCATATTGATCCAAAAAGAAGAGCAAGTCAACATCATTGGATGTAGCAGTCATCGCAGGTTTTATATCAGAATTTTCTTTCTCCTTTAGAGGTTGCATTCACTGCGGCTTAGAGAGGCCTCTCCACGCACCATGCAATTTGATCCATGACTGGAACTCAGGTTGCTGGGTACCAGAGAATATTCCATACGCCGGTGGGTAATATATGCCGCAGCTTACAGGGCCTAAGCTCCTCTAGAGGTTTCTGTCAAGGTTAACTCACCCTTAGTCTTTGGTTTAATAACCTTGGCCCACTATTCAGTTGTAGCACAGTTATACGATGCAAGACATTCGCCGTTCATAAGCGCCTCGTTTGCGTGGCAGTGGTCACGACGTGCACGTAGGGTTGATTTGCCTGGGAGGAGCATAGAAAGACGATGACATCTGTGAGATTTAAACACGTCCACACCAGACCTTGACAACTATATAATATATACATATATATATATATATATATATATATATATAAA
>NC_136521.1:57500-60000 GCF_053919585.1 Euprymna scolopes | reverse complement strand
CATTTAGATGTTTGCTATAGCTTTTTATTTTATTGAATGATGAATTTTAAAAGGGCGACGCTCGTGCAGTAAATTGTTTCCGTTAGCGTATTTTGATTTAAAGACGCTACAGTTAATATCTAAAGAGAGAGAGTATTTATTTTGCAAGTTTTTAAGGGGAGATAATTTTCATGGCTTTATTTATTATTTGATTTACGAGTCTAAGGGCGGTAATTGGTTTAACTTAATTTATTAAAAAAAAAAATCTATTTTTACTAATGAGTAATTTTTAATGATTTAAGGTGGTTTATATTTATTAAATTTAAACCAACGTTTATGATTACATGATAGAAGCTCGTGTCTTGAATTTACTAGTTTGGTTGTGCTTTTTATATCTTCATATTTTAAAATTTTTAGGGTTTCTTTTGTACATAATGTACAAAATTTATCTCCTGGTTTATATGATTTGCAAGTCTCAATTATTTGCCATTTTAAGTTGAAAGAAATATTGCTATTTTTTAGTTGCCAAATATAGTTGGATAGAGTAGTTTGGTTTGATAGAGAGTTATTTTTAAAAGAATGTTTGTGCGTTGAAATTCTATGTTTTATTGGGCAAGATGTGGAACCAATATATATTACCTCTTGATTATTATAATTATTTTCCGTTAGGTCTATTGTTGGATTATAATGTTGTGGGTTGGTTAATAATTGATCAGTAGATTGATTTAAGTTGGTGTTATTATTTAATCTGGTAGTTGAGTTATGGCTGTTGATAGGTTCTTGTATATTTGGAGTGTTTGATACTGTGCAGCTATAGATAACATTTTTAATTTTACATGAGCCTTGTATTTATTTTTTCTTCTACAGTTACAGTCCGATGTATTTTGTATAGTTGCATTTTGTAGTTTATTAATTTTATTATTATTAGAGCTAATTATTTTCTGATGAAGGTTAGGCATAGTAGAGTAAGAGACTTTAATTGTGTTCTTATTGAAAATCTTATTATATCTATGGGGGGCTTTAAAGTTCTTATCTAATATTTTAAAAAATTCTCTAGCTATGTTTGTTTCTAGGTTTTTGGAATACGGGGGGTTGAACCATAGGATCTCCTTGTGTCTATTCTTACGTTTGCGGGTTTTAGTTTGTTGTTTATTTATATTATTATCTAATATTTGTAGTTTGGTTTTATCTTTTTTTGTCTCCTGGTTATTTTTCTTAACTCGTATACGGGAAGACATTGCCATATTATATGTTATTACGCTCTTAATAGGTTTATTTTTAATGCAGTTTATGTTTCTATCATTTTCATTCATGAATTTAATTTGTGAATTATATCCAGAGTTTTTAAGGGCTTCATTATAGTATTTTTCATTTTTGGTAAATATTGATTTAGTAGAAGACAGTCTAGAAATTCTTAGAGCGATATTGGGAACTATTGATTTTAATATTGATTTAGGGTGGTTTGATTGATTGTGGACATATAGAAGTGATTGGTTAGGTTTATGGTATGGTTCAAAGGTAGAACTTTCAAGATTTAAGGTTATGTCTAAGAAATTAACAATGTTTTTATTAGGGTCGATTTTTATACTAAGTCCATAATTTTTAAATAATTTATGTAGAGCTTTAATTGCATTTTCATAATTTTTATTAGTAGAATTCGTTATGAAAAGTGCATCATCTCTATATAGCCCTCCTTCAAGTTTGAATTGTTTATGGAGTATACAATGTATTTCATTTAAAAGTAAAAGGCCAACTAGATCAGTGACCTGAGTCGAGTCCGTCGATCCCATTAAAATGTTGAAGTGGTTAGGGGTATTTTTCCTGGTCCAATATTTATTATCAAATGTTATTAAAGACTGTCTAGCTATAAGTATTAGTTTAGTTTCGTCTTGAGTTATATTAGTTAATTTTCGTGCCATTAATAGAGATTTATTAAGTAGGATAGGTGATATAGATTGGTAATATGATTCAATGTCAAAAGAAAGAAATTTAATATTATTTTTATTTTGAATATTAGAAAACCAGTCGATTACTTGGTTTGAAGATTGCCATAGTGGGTATTTTATTATGGATTTAATTTTGGGGATAATTCTATCTAATATGTTTTTACTAACCAGTCCTATATCTGATTTCGAGGGGCAAATGAGTCTAATAGTAGGGTTAATATTGAAGCTGTGTTTGTGGTCTTTTAAAGTAAATCTCGGGGTACCTGGTACCGTTATTTCTGTGTATTTATCTATTTTAAGTTTAGTTAAAATGTTTTTTGCATCATTATTTATTTTATTTAGTGCTGATTTATTAGTAGTTTTATAATTTTTATTAAGTTCTTTATATATTAGATTTTTATATTGTATATAGTCCATTGTGTAGAAATTTCCAGTTTTATCTGCCGGTACTATGAGTTTATTTTGGTGGCTTGTAGAAATAGATTTTGAAAATTTATTTATTTTTTTAAGTGTTGGAGTGATATATTTTTTATTTTTCTTAAATTTAATATTTTTAATCAGGTTGATTAAGTCAT
>NC_136521.1:5000-52500 GCF_053919585.1 Euprymna scolopes | reverse complement strand
TCTGAATCATTATGCGCATATAAGCCCGTGTATACGCCTCCTTGCGGGTATGGGTGTCGATGTGTGTATGTATATGTGTATGAGCGCATCCATGCTTGCGCACACGTACCCAATTTAGCATCTTAAGAAAATTTTGACGTCAGCGGGAGTGGCGCGAGTGTTTATGCGTGCATGCGCGCATATGTGCATATATTTGCACGCCAGGGTGGAGATGTATGTGTACATGTGAACGTTTCTTTAAGTATATATGTGTGTACGTGCGTATGTGTGTGCTCGCGCGCGCGTCCGCTAGCTATCCCTCTAAAAAAGAAAAAAAAACGAATCACCCCCCACCGTCTCCAAAGCTAAGCGAACACCCAACAGGTTAAGACATACTTATCAAGAAATCATCTCACCAACAAGACGCCAAAAACTTTAACATTAAGACTCAAATTTTAAAGTAACCCCTCCTGCTACCCCCACATATCACCCTTCCCCCTCCATGTATCCCTATGCCCTCAGCCACACCACAAATGAACTTCCCAGACCCTCCTCCAGAAGGTTTTTAAACATTACCGACATATCAAGCACCCCCTTTCCCCCTTATTCCCTTCCTCTTATTTCCGCTCTTCTCGACCCCCTCCTCTGACATCATTCACTCTTTCATCCCATCATAACGAACATTTCTGTGAAAGTCTGAAGAAGCTACAGACGGCCAAAATATCCGGCCAGCTAGCTGAAACAATACTGTAACTTAACAGAAAGATACAGCAATAAAAAATAAAACGTATACATATATATATATATATAAATATATATACATATAAATATATATATACATACATATACATATATAAATACATATATACATACATATACATATATAAATACATATATACATACATATACATATATAAATACATATATACATATACATATATAAATACATATACACATACATAAAAACATATAAATACATATATACATACATATAAACATATAAATACATATATACATACATATAAACATATAAATACATATATACATACATATAAACATATAAATACATATATACATACATATACACATATAAATACATATATACATACATATACACATATAAATACATATATACATACATATACACATATAAATACATATATACATATACACATATATATTAATATATATACATATATATATATGTTTGAATATATATATACACATATATATTCATATATATGATGATTGCAATGTCTTCTCAGACGAGTGCCACTCCCTCAGACATTTAAAATCTATGAGCCCAAATGCCTGAGGGAGTATCTATACAAATATGATGTTACAGAGTATTAGCTTTGTACGACAGCTAAGTCTCTCTCTCGGTTCAAAATGTTGAGATCCAGCAACAAGCAAGAGCAAGATAGCCAGCAACAAATTAAACTGCAGACCAGCTTAATGCGGGTACTTGTCTCCCGCTTTATGGTTTTTTAAATCAGAGATTTGCTTCTCCTAGAAAGGTTGCCTTCACCTCGGCTTATGACATGACCTGACACAATATCATATATATACAACCATATATACATACATATGTATATACATAAATATATACATATATATATACATATATATATATACACACACAAATATATACACATATATATATACATATATGTATACACATATATATATACACAAATATATACACATATATACACACACATATATACATACACATATATATACATATATATATATACACATTGATATATATATATAAATAGCATTACATCGATGAAGACTGAAGGATCGGTCGAAATTATGTACCTGTAAAAAAGGTTTTAAGTTTTTTTCATAATAATATTTTGTGTTCCTCGACGTCACCAATTGAAAACATATGAAGAAAAGTCATAAGCTTTTATACTTTTCGTATTCATTTTTATACATTTCCGTTCATATATATATATATATATATATATATATATATATACATATATATATTTATATATATACACATACACATATATATACATATCTTTATACATATATAACTATATATAACTTTATATACATATATACAAAGATATACATATATATACTTACATATATATATATATATATATATATATATATATATATATATATATATATATAAACGTAACTCTTGGTTCGTTCGCAATTAATAGTCTAAAAAACCACTGGACGATAGCTTCCACGTTTTGGTATAATATGTTTACTATATCCATGTGTGTGTTTATATATTTCTTTTTAATTATAACATTATACTTAATTTTTCTATGATAAATAGGTGGTTTTCTTTATACCGATAGGCCATTGTTTATTTAGGGACAATTATTTATTACCGCTTCCTGTCACGTTACCAGTGGTTCCAATTTAGCCGTTTTCTTGCTAGATCTGGCGATTTCGTTTGCAATCTAGCGGGGAATTCTAGAAAATCTGGAGATATTTCGCACCCACACACCCACAATTTTAGATTAAAAAATAAAGAAAAGGGCTTGAAGATAATTTAAAACATAAGAAAAACTCATTCATGTAAGTAAAAAATAATAGCATTTATTACCTTTGGTAACAATTATTTATTGATTATTTGCTTTGTTTTTCACCTTTTTTTCGACTTACCATTCTTAAATCTCGATATGAAATCGATTTTTCCAAGTACATTTTAGGTGGGGGGTATTCCAACCTCCGAAGTTTTGTTTAAAATACGATAGAAACAACAGCAAAAAAAACTTATACCAATACAGTAGAATTTAATTATCTACCAACCTAAATACTTTTAACATGCTAAAACGAAGTTTTTTTGTTTTTTTATCTTTCTGATTTCAAAATAAGTTGCACCATTATTGTGATGTTTAGTTTGCTGTATATTTCAATCTAACTTTTATTATAAAAAGTTTGGGTTTGTGATTTGTTTCCTGCAAAAAAAAAAATAAAAAAATACCCTCTCTGAAAAAACAGGTAAAACTAACTGATAAAATATGTAAGCCTTCTGGGGAGCTAACCGCTTCAATATAATTCCAGAAACATATAGTGAGAAAACACGGAACATTTTATATATTGAATATACTATATTTATAATTTTTTATGGTAGGAAGTTAAAATAAGGAGTTTTTTTTGGGGGGGGGGATTAGCGATTTTTGAAAATTTCAGATGATAAAAGTTAAAAATCTAGCGATTTTCTGGACATTTCTTTCTCCTGATCTCGCGGTTTTTTTTTTTAATCTCAGTTGCCAAAACTGCATCACTAAAAAAAACACTACAGGTAAATTTTCAATGGGTTTAATCACATGATTATTGATAATGTAACCATGTGATTGAAATTTAATTTAAATAACCACACGTGGTCGCTTTCCTATCAAATATTCATCGAAAAATGGTAGGTACAGACAAAATGAATGTCGACGCTCAAAGAGTATAAACATTTTGGCCCCTCCCTTTACTTAAAATTCACCAAACATCAGGAAATTAACCCATTTTAATGAAAATTGCAGTATTTATCAAATAATGATCGCAGAATATAATGAACTAATTATTTTTACTTAACTCTTAGTGAAAATGTTTTATTTTGTTTAAACAAAAAATACCTTTACTAAAGTTATGGTTTTCAGTAGTAAATAAAAAACGCAAGAATTTATTTTTGCTTTTTTTAAAGCATCGTAATTTGTAACAATAAAAAATAATTTTTACAGTAACATTACGAAAAACGCCCCTAAAGTCCGTATTAATGAATTCGATATAACTCGAAGAAAAACGAATTATCGCATACTATTCAGGAAATTAAAGATTCAATTAGATTCCTATTTCAGTCACCTAAATTATTTAGGGTGAAATGAGTTTAGGAATTTATAGCCAAACCTAAATATTTCTTTTTTTTTTGCTTAAAAAGACTAGCATTAATACAGTAAGTTAGGTAAAATTTGCATAGAATGCTCTGCTTTACGGTTGTTGTAAAAATGGAACGGAAATTTGAATTTTGTTCCCTTTTAAATTCGGTACATTTTTACATTACGTCCAACTCATCGTTCACATTCGACACGTCAACTTTTATAGCTTTTCGGGTATGCTGGCAAGGTTAGGGGTGTCTATTCCGAAAGCCGTTCTTAACATGGGTAGATTGGTAGGTGTGTCAGAAATTTCGTGAAAAATAGTGAATAATTCCATCCCGTCTTTCCAAGCTTATAACTCCTCGAAAAATGTAACTCAAGCCCTATTTTTTTCAATTAAAGGAGAAAGGACCAAGGTTTCATTAAAAAAAACGACGTGTTTTTTTTTAAAGGTTTTAAACTTCGAACTTTACAGGTAAAATTCTAAAAAACACTACTTTTTTGTTTTAAATTTAAATATATTACTTATTGACCTTTTCTCTCCAATTTGTGATATATAACACTTTGGTGAGTAAATTATTTACTTTTTAATAGATATTTCAAAATGGGAGGCGTGAATTATTCAACCCCCTGTCTTTCCAAGCTTATAACTACTCGAAAAATGTAATTCAAGCCCTATTTTTTTTCAATTAAAGGAGCAAAGACCAAGGTTTCATTTAAAAAAAACAAAAGAAAAAATAAACAACGTAGTTTAAAAAAAAAGTTTTAAACTTCGAACTTTACAGGTAAATTTCTAAAAAACACTACTTTTTTTGTTTTAAATTCTAATATATTACTCATTGACCTTTTCTCTCCAATTTGTGATATATAAAACTTTGGTGAGTAAATTAATTATTTACTTTTTAATAGACACTTGAAAATTGGGGGCGTTTATCTAAAATATATTCGGTTTATTGGAAAGAGCATACAATTTCACAAGAAAATATCGTAAAAATAGAATCAATAGAAAAATTTTGATAGATTTTTAAAGTTTAAAATTGAAAAATATTGAGGTCGTAAAATTCATTACTGTTTTTAAAAAAATAAAAAAAATATTTTTATTACTTTTAAAATAACTTTAATAGATTATTTTGGAAGTATAATCCATAAAGAAAATAAACAACCCACATTTAAAAGAGAAATTACGAGTTTTTTTTATATTTTATTCGCAGTTTCGTGATAGGGGTGTCAAAAATTCCTACAAAAATTCTGATACATATACTAGATTGGAGTGTTTATTCGTTGTAAACGTACCCGACAACCTATAAATGTTAACATTTCCAATGTGAATGGTAAGCTGGACTTATGTAAAAAATAACAAAAAATATACTTAACTGACCTTTTCGTTTAAAAATGGAATTATTTCCCTTTCGTTATTAACTTTTTTTTTTATAAATAGTTTGTGTTTTATATACATAAAGTACAATTGTTGAATGTTACTGTTTTGATTATATTCGTTTGGGGGTGGCACAATTAAAAAATTCAGAAAGATTAAAACGAAGTGAAATTTAAGTTTCTGTTCCATTTTTACAACAACCGTAAAACAGCGCATACTCAGGAAGTTTTATCGTAATTTATAAGCATAATGTTGAAACACTAAATTAACATTTTATTCACTTTTTGCATAATTAATGATGGAAGTATTTTTCTGTTTATTTTCTGAACATCTGTTAAAAAAACTAATTTGTACATTCTCTTGAAAAAAAGAATCAAACTTTTCTCTACATTCACATAACTATTTACAGTGTCCATGTAAAGCATTCATCTGTTCTTTTTATAATAAAAATTCTGTTTTTAAAGAGAAATGTTTACTGCCAAATTTCTTTTTAAAAAAAGTGCAAGTTTTCCTGAAAAAAAAAAAACTTTCACCTAACAATTTATGGAAAAAAATTAATCTTTTTTGGGGGGAAAAAAAACTTTTATTGATTAAAAAAATTGCAAAAAATAATAAAAGTAAATAAACGAACAAAATGCAATTTTTCTTGAGGAATGTGTTCCATTTTAACAAACTGAGCCACAGCAACGCGTGGCCGGGTACAGCTAGTATATATATATATATATATATATATATATATATATATATATATATATATATATATCACAGTCGGATTTCGGCGCGGTTTACTTGATCTTTGTTGGTTAATAGAAATTCTTGTGTGCATGGCGTTTGCTCAGTTGGTAGAGTGCTTACCTTGCATGCAAGAGGCTCCGGTTTCGAATCCTGAATTCGGATGTGTCTAACTGATGAGCCCAAATGAGGGCGAAACTCGAGTCTTGGACTTCCGCTTCTTTGACTGTCATGGCCCTTGTGAGCTGCGGCGTTGTTTGGCTGTGGAATTTATTATATACAATCTCTCACATTCTGAAAATCCTATCATAAGTTGCTCGCTTGGTTAGCATTGATGGATGGCATCGTCCTTTCGTATTAAAACTCCTACTTGTGAGACATTGACTTGGGGTTATTAGCTGGTTGGATGACCGCGTCCCTTGTTGAGACGAAGTAGGTTCATTTCCCAGTTGGATTTCGGCGCGGTTTGATTGATCTTTGTTGGTTAATAGAAATTCTTGTGTGTAGAGCATTTGCTCAGTTGGTAGAGTGCTTGTCTTGCATGCAAGAGGCTCTTGTTTCGAATCCTGAGTTCGGATGTATCTAACTGATGAGCCCAAATGAGGGCGAAACTCGAGTCTTGGACATCCGCTTCTTTGACTGTCATGGCTCTTGTGAGCTGCGGCGTTGTTTGGCTGTGGAATTTAATATATACAATCTTTCACGTTTTGAGAATCATATCATAAGTGCTCGCTTGGTTAGCATTGATGGATGGCATCGTCCTTTCGAGTTAAAACTCCTACTTGTGAGACATTGACTTGGGGTTATTAGCTGGTTGGATGACCGCGTCCCTTGTTGAGACGAAGTAGGTTCATTTAACAGTCGGATTTCGGCGCGGTTTGATTGACTTTGTTGGTTAATAGAAATTCTTGTGTGCAGGGAGTTTGCTCAGTTGGTAAAGTGCTTGTCTTGCATGAAAGAGGCTCTCGTTTCGAATCCTGAGTTCGGATGTGTCTAACTGATGAGCCTAAATGAGAGCGAAAATCGAGTCTTGAACTTCCGCTTCTTTGATGTCATGGGTTTTGTGAGCTGCGACGTTGTTTGGCTGTATAATTTATTATATATATATATACATATATATATACTTTGATATATATACATATATATATATACATAGATATATATTATTGTATAAATAGATATTCATATGCATAGACATATAATATAAATATATATATATTCATATACATAGATATATATTATATATATATATATATATATATATTCATATACATAGATATATATTATTATATATATATATTCATATACATAGATATATATTATATATATATATTCATATAAATAGATATATATTATATATATATATTCATATACATAGATATATATTATATATATATATTCATATACATAGATATATTATATATATATATATATTCATATAAATAGATATATATTATATATATATATTCATATACATAGATATATTATATATATATATATATTCATATACATAGATGTATTATATATATATATATATTCATATACATAGATGTATTATATATATATATATATATATATATATATATATTCATATACATAGATATATATTACTATATATATATATTCATATATATATATATATTCATATATATATATATTCATACATATATATATATTCATATATATATATATTCATATATATATATATATATATTCATATATATATATATATATATTCATATATATATATATATATTCATATATATATATATTCATATATATATATATATTCATATATATATATATTCATATATATATATATATTCATATATATATATATTCATATATATATATATTCATATATATATATTCATATATATATATATATTCATATATATATATATATTCATATATATATATATTCATATATATATATATTCATATATATATATTCATATATATATATATTCATATATATATATATTCATATATATATATATTCATATATATATATATTCATATATATATATATTCATATATATATATATATTCATATATATATATATATTCATATATATATATATATTCATATATATATATATATTCATATATATATATATATATTCATATATATATATATTCATATATATATATTCATATATATATATTCATATACATATATTCATATACATATATATATATTCATATATATATATATATTCATATATATATATATTCATATATATATATATATTCATATATATATATATTCATATATATATATATTCATATATATATATATTCATATATATATATATTCATATATATATATATATATATTCATATATATATATTTTCATATATATATATTTTCATATATATATATTTTCATATATATATTTTCATATATATATTTTCATATATATATATTTTCATATGTATATATTTTCATATGTATATATTTTCATATATATATATTCATATATATATATTCATATATATATATTCATATATATATATTCATATATATTCATATATATGAATATGTATATATATATATGAATATATATATTTGCTCAGTGGGGCAGCAAATAAATCCAACAGGCCCAAAGCCCTCCGGGGCTCGGGCGATAAGATCAAAGTGTAGTATCTGTTCCGACAGATGCTGCAAGCTATGACTAGCAAAGACCATATGTGGGGGTAACCCAACATATCTGAACTTGGTCACTGTAGGGGCAACCCTTCACACCACAGTTACTAATCCAGCTCCCATTTCCCACCTCTCGGGAGCTGGTCTCCACTTTTCCTCCCCCCCTACCCCTATCTCCACATTAAAAAACGGCCTTGTGCCTTATTTGCTCAGTGGGGTAGCAAATAAATCCAACAGGCGCAAAGCCCCCCGGGGCTCGGGCGACAAGATGAAAGTGTAGTATCTGTTCCGACAGATGCTGCAAGCTATGACTAGCAAAGACCATATGTGGGGGTAACCTCGCATATCTGACCTTGGTCACTTTGGGGGCAACCCTTCATACCAACAGTTACTAATTCAGCTCCCATTTCCCACCTCTCGGGAGCTGGTCCTCCCTTTCCCTCCCCCCTCCCTCCATCTGCACATTAAAAAACGGCTTTGTGCCTAATTTGCTCAGTGGCGAAGCAAATAAATCCAACAGGCCAAAAGCCAGTTGTCTCAAGAGAGCTAAGTAACGTTTGTTCTATGTCGACTTCGTCATATCAGACTGTAGCTTTCATTTCGCTCTTCCTAATAAACAGGGAGCGGGTTTTTAAAAACAAACAAACCGATTTATTCACCTCATTCAAAACTGTCCCGCACAAAATGCTTACTGCTAAATACCTATCGCCGTCACGTCAATCAGAACGCGCACCTTTTTTTTAACACTTTACTATTTTCCAACTGCGCGTCGTGAAGGCTTCGTTTTTTTTCACGGGCACCTGTTTTTTCACATTTTCGGGTTTTTTCACATACCCCGAAAAACACCCGGACAACGCCGGGTACCCCTCGCTAGTCAATATATATAAAAGCGAAAATGTATGTATGTATGTATGTGTGTCTGCTAAAATCTTTGGACCGACGGAACAAAAATTCACAAACTTGGTATCATATTAAAGCCCCACCCTCCGGACGACAAATATCGAAAAATTAGCCCAAAAGGACCATCAGAAGTGCGTCAGTAGCGTTATCTTCTAAGTAGGGTTTATATGTGTTTTTATCTAAATTTAACGTGACGTCGAGGAAGTTAGTTATTTTTATGTTAACTGATACGTCTGCTTTTAGGCCCAATTTTTCCATTTCCTTGTGTATGATTTTCTTAAAGTTATCTCCCTTGACTTTGTTGGACATTTTTATTATAGCTAGTCTGTCATCTCTATATAGGCCGATATCTGCAGGCTCAAATATGCTTGTGAGGGTATATAGAAAGAATAATCCCACAAGATCTGATGCTTCGGCAGAGTCCCTGGCACCCATCGCAAAATCAAACTAATTTTTCATTTTAGTTTTTATCCATTGGTTATTATTTATAAGAATTGATTTTCTACATTTTTTAATGATGTTGATTTCTTTCGAGTATATATCAGTGTATGCCTCGGTAAATTCTAGGACAACTACTACTAGCTCTAGATATGTATATATCTATATATAGATATATCTATATATAGATATGGATATATCTATATATAGATATGGATATATATATATATATAGATATGGATATATATATATAGATATGGATATATATATATAGATATGGATATATTTATATATAGATATGTATATATTTATATATAGATATGTATATATTTATATATAGATATGTATATATTAATATATAGATATGGATATATTTATATATAGATATGGATATATTTATATATAGATATGGATATATTTATATATAGATATGGATATATTTATATATAGATATGGATATATCTATATATAGATATGGATATATCTATATATAGATATGGATATATCTATATATAGATATGGATATATTTATATATAGATATGGATATATTTATATATAGATATGTATATATTTATATATAGATATGTATATATTTATATATATCTAAACAAATATGTACAAATCTACACATATCTACAACTACATATATATCTCCATATATATACACACACATATACACACACATATCTACATATATCTACACCCATATTTCTACATATATATATACACCCATATATCTACATATATATATATATACACCCATATATCTACATATATATATATATACACCAATATATCTACATATATATATACACCAATATATCTACATATATATATATATACACCAATATATCTACATATATATATATACACCAATATATCTACATATATATATATATACACCAATATATCTACATATATATATACACCAATATATCTACATATATATATACACCAATATATCTACATATATATATATACACCAATATATCTACATATATATATACACCAATATATCTACATATATATATACACCAATATATCTACATATATATATACACCAATTTATCTACATATATATACATATATCTACATATACATATATATACATATATCTACATATATATTTATCTTCATATATGTATATATGTAGATACATATATACATACATATATACACAGATATATATATATACATACATATATGCACACATATATCTATGCATGTATATCTACATACACACTCATATATCGGTATGACTGTGTTGAGCAAAAAAAATTGAGGTACTTGGAAGGCAGTCTTTAACCCGTACCATAAAGGAGGAAAAGAACGGGAAAAAGTGACGCTTTTGCTGTTCATATCATCGCGAACCCGGAAATGACGTAGGTTTAAATTAAGGCTATACAATCGAAAAGAGTGGTTACATTAAAAGATATCGGAAAAAAACAACCCCTACTTGCAGAAAACTGCCCAGTGTATGGTTAAAAAATTAATGCTTTTAGCCAATTTTTCGATATTTGTTGCCTGATGAGTCTAGCTTCTAAACCATACCAATCTTGTGAAAATCCGTCACATCTGTCGAAAGGTTTAGCCAGGCATGTAAACATACACACATTTATTTTTTGGTATAACATTTATGTAAGTTTTCAAATGTTTAGACCAGAAATTGTCTGAGTAATCTTATAGAAACCGCAGGTAGCAAATTCTTTTTAACTTTGACCCCTATTATGACCCTAAAAATTTATTGTTTTGGGCTCGAATACAGTTATTAATTAAGATCCATGCCCAAGAAACCTATATCAAAAATTTCATTTGTTAAGTAAGCATTCATAAACAACATTTACTATCCCAATGAATGCATTGCCGATAATACTTACGATTTTATAATGCGAACCATTAAAATAAACATCTGCCTTAAAATACTAGGTTTATTTTTGGTATCTTAAATAAAAAGCACGCAATATTTTTGCTATGGAGGAGATTTGTTCCAAAAATCTGTATGATAAATTATTATGCAAGACTTATTGTCTATCTCAATAAAAACATCGTTTCTGAAACGATCGTACAATTCATTGATTTTGTTTGATTTCCATGTGAAACCGGTTTTAAATCTTTCATTTTAATAATAAATATCAATCATCATACTAAATATTAAAATAGCTCCAGGATATATATATTCCTATCGAGCTTATTATACATCTACATTACAACAAGCACTGTTTTCTTTTATTTTATTTTTATTGTATTAATAGATTGACTAATACATTAAAAAATACTCTGCTCTTTAGATTGTTGTTTAATCCCCTTTAAATATATTATAAAATATATATATATATATACACACATACAATCTATATATATATACCCTGTCTATATCTATATCTATATATATATACACATATATTATCCTACTATATATATATATTATCTATCTATACACAAACTATCTTACTATATATATATATATTATCTATCAATACTATCTATATATATAATATCTTACTATACATATTATATATCTATATACTATCTATGTATATATATACTATCTTACTATATATATTATATATCTATATATACTATCTATGTATATATATATACTATCTTACTATATATATTATATATCTATATATACTATCTATGTATATATATATACTATCTTACTATATATATTATATATCTATATATACTATCCATATATATATACTATCTTACTATATATATTATATATCTATATATATACTCTCTTACTATATATTATGTATCTATATATACTCTATCTATCTATATAATGTATATCTATATATACCATCGATATATATATTCTATCTATATATATATACTATATATCTATATATACTAACTATATATATACTATTTATCTATATATATTATATATCTACACATACTATCTATATATATATATTCTATTTATCTATATATATTATATATCTTTATATACTATCTATATATATATACTATCTATCTATATATATACTATCTATATATATATACTATCTATCTATATTATATATCTATATTTTTTCTAAAATCCGATTGCTGCATCGGAAAGGCCAGTTAAAAATACATAATATACTTTGTTATTTTCTTTAATTTAATCCCTTTTTTAGAATTTATTAGACAAAATTTAACTTTAATTTTACCGTGCCAATAAATATGATCATCACTGTATATACTATATATCTATATATACTATATATCTATATATACTATCTATCTATATATACTATCTATATATATATATTATCAATATATATACTATCTATCGATATATTATCTATATATATATACTATCTAACTATATATATTATATATCTATATATATTATATATCTATATATACTATCTATCGATATATATTATATATCTATATATACTATCTATCTATATATATTATATATCTATATATGCTATCTATATATATACTATCTATCGATATATATTATATATCTATATATACTATCTATATATATACTATCTATCGATATATATTATATATCTATATATATATATATATATATTACATATCTATATATGCTATATATCTATATATACTATCTATATATATATTACATATCTATATATGCTATATATCTATATATATTATATATCTATATATTCTATCTATATATATATATTATATATCTATATATTCTATCTATCTATCTATATATATTATATATCTATATATTCTATCTATCTATATATATTATATATCTATATATTCTATCTATCTATATTATATATCTATATATGATATCTATCTATATATATTATATATCTATATATGATATCTATCTATATATATTATATACCTATATATGATATCTATCTATATATATTATATACCTATATATGATATATATATTATATACCTATATATGATATCTATCTATATATATTATATATCTATATATGATATCTATCTCTATATATTATATATCTATATATGATATCTATCTATATATCAATATATGATATCTATATATATATATATATGCTATCTATCTATATATATTATATATCTATATATACTATCTATATATATATTATCTAACTATATCTATATATAAAAATGTAACTGTTGGTTCGTTTGGAATTAATTGTCTAAAAAACCACTGGACGGATGGCTTCCACGTTTTGGTATAATATGTTTACTATATCCATTTGTGTTTTTATATATTTCTTTTTAATTATAACATTATACTTAATTTTTCTACGATAAATAGGTGGATTTCTTTGTACCGAGAGGCCATTTTATTTAGGGACAATTATTTATTACCGCTTCCTGTCACGTGACCAGTGTTACAATTTAGCGATTTTCCTGCTAGATCTGGAGATTTCGTTTGCAATCTAGTGGGAAATTCTAGAAAATCTGGAGGTATTTGGCACCCACACACCCGCATTAGATTATTAATAAATAAAGAAAAGCGCTGAAAAATACGGGTTACTTTAAAACATAAAATAAACTCATTCATGTAAGTAAAAAAAAAGGAGCATTTATTGCCTTTGGGAACAATTATTTATTGATTATTTGTTTTGTTTTTCACCTTTTTTTCGACTAACCATTCTTTAATCTCACTATAAAATCGATTTTTCCAAGTACACATTACGTGGGGGGGGGGCATTCCAACCTCCGAACGTGTTTGTGTTACTGTACACAGATTCGAAAAAGTTGTCAAAAAACAAATATATAACAAATAAATGTTATCAAAAGCAATATAAGTTACTTTTCTGCCAAACTGGATATATTTTTCGTGTTTTTATTCAATGTAACATATTTATTCAGCTCGAAAAACATACAGTGTTTACCAATGTATTCGAAAATTCAAGATGGCGTCTCACACCCTCTTCAACACCGTAAGTTTGGAAAAAGGTGTCACAAATAAAAAAACTATACAAAATACTATAAACAACCCGCCGAATATATGTCAACCTATGTCACAGTAACATGTATTGAGCGAGTTTTTGACAGTATTTTATCCGTTTTTTTTTATTTATAACACCTTTTTCCATATCTATATATATACTATCTATCTATATATATCAATATATATATATTTATATATATATATGTACATATATTATCTATAGTATATATCTATGTATACTATATATATATTATCTATATATATATACTATCTATAGCATATATCTATATATATATATAATAACTATAGTATATATCTATATATACTATATATAAACTATCAATATATATTATATATCTATGTATACTATCTATATGTATATTATATATCTATACATACTATCTATCTATATATATATATATATCTTTATATACTATCTATATATATAGTATATATATATATTATATATCTCTATATACTCTTTCTCTATATATAGTATATATATATTATATATCTCTATGTACTCTCTCTATATAT
Source organism: Euprymna scolopes (assembly GCF_053919585.1). Classification (NCBI taxonomy): domain Eukaryota; kingdom Metazoa; phylum Mollusca; class Cephalopoda; order Sepiida; family Sepiolidae; genus Euprymna; species Euprymna scolopes. Next base: position 37,155 of record NC_136521.1, on the reverse strand, counting down.
ATACTATATATATATTATAAATCTCTATATATTATCTATATATATATAATATATATATATTATATATCTAAATACTATCTATATATATATATACTATATATATATTATATATCTATATACTATCTATATATATACTATATATATATTATATATCTAAATACTATCTATATATATATATACTATATATATATTATATATCTATATACTATCTATATATATACTATATATATATTATATATCTCTATATACTATCTATATATATACTATATATATATTATATATCTCTATATACTATCTATATATATACTATATATATATTATATATCTATATACTATCTATATATATACTATATATATATTATATATCTATATACTATCTATATATATACTATATATATATTATATATCTATATACTATCTATATATATACTATATATATTATATATCTATATACTATCTATATATATACTATATATATATATATATATTATATATCTCTATATAATATCTATATATATACCATATATACATATTATATATCTCTATATACTATCTATATATATTATATATATATCTATATACTATCTATATATATATATACCATATATATTATATATCTCTATATACTATCTATATATATTATATATATCTATATACTATCTATATATATATTATATATATATTATATATATCTATATACTATATATATATTATATATATATATATATTATATATATCTATATACTATCTATATATATATACGATATATATATATTATATACCTCTACATACTATATATATACTATATATATATAATATATCTCTATATACTATCTATATATATACATTATATTTCTCTATATACTATCTATATATATACTATATATATTATATATCTCTATATACTATCTATATATATATATACTATATATATAATATATCTATATACTATCTATATATATACTATATATATTATATATCTCTATATACTATCTATATATATACTATATATATTATATATCTCTATATACTATCTATATATATACTATATATATATTATATATCTTTATATACTATCTATATATATATACTATATATATATTATATATCTTTATATACTATCTATATATGTATACTATATATATATTATATATCTTTATATACTATCTATATATATATACTATATATATATTATATATATTTATATACTATCTATATATATATACTATATATATATTATATATCTTTATATACTATCTATATATATACTATATATATATTATATATCTTTATATACTATCTATATATATATACTATATATATATTATATATGTCTATATACTATCTATATATATATACTATATATATTATATATCTCTATATACTATCTATCTATATATACTATATATATTATATATCTCTATATACTATCTATCTATATATATACTATATATATATTATATATATATATCTATATTATATATATACTATCTATACATATATATATTATATATATATATCTATATACTATCTATCTATATATACTATATATATTATATATCTCTATATACTATCTATCTATATATATACTATATATATATTATATATATATATCTATATTATATATATATACTATCTATACATATATATATTATATATATATATATCTATATACTATCTATATATATATTATATATATACTATCTATACATATATATATTATATATATATATATCTATATACTATCTATATATATATTATATATATACTATCTATACATATATATATTATATATATATATATCTATATACTATCTATATATATATATATACTATATATATATATTATATATACTATATATATTATATATCTCTATATATATATATTATATATATACTATCTATCTATATATATATATATACTATATATATATACTATCTATATATATATATATATCTATATACTATCTATATATATACTATATATAGATATATATATATATATATTATATATATATTATATATATATTATATATCTACATATACTATCTACATATATTATATATATACTATATATATTATATATGTCTATATACTATCTATATATATTATATATGTCTATATACTATCTATATATATTATATATCTCTATATACTATCTATATATATATATATATACTATATATATATTATATATATATCAATATACTATCTATATATATACTATATATATACCTATATTATATATATGCTATCTATATATATATACTATATATATATTATATATCTATGCTATCTATATATATACTATATATATATATATATTATATATCTATAGATATTATCTATATATGTATGGTTTATATATATTATATATCTATATATACTATCTATATATATATATACTATATATATATATTATATCTATATATACTATCTATATATACTATCTATATATATATACTATATATATATATTATATCTATATATACTATCTATATATATGTACTATATATATATATTATATCTATATATACTATCTATATATATGTACTATATATATATTATATATCTATATATACTTTCTATATATATACTATCTATATATATATACACTATCGATATATATACTATCTGTATATATATATACTATATATATATTATATATCTATATATACTATCTATATATATATAATATATATATTATATATCTATATATAGTATCTATATATATATATATACTATAGATATATATTATATATATTATATATCTTTTTATAGATACTATCTATATATGTATATTATCTATATATATACTATCTATATATATATCATATATGTAAATATAATATATATATATTATATATCTATATATACTATCAATATATATTATATATATATCTATATATAATATCTATATATATTATATATCTGTATATATTAGATATCTATATATTAGATATCTATATATATTAGATATCTATATATAAGATATCTATATATAAGATATTTATATAAATTAAATATCTATATATAATATCCTTATATAATATATATCTATATATGTATATTATATATCTATATATACTAGCTATATATATTATATATCTATATGTACTATCTGTATATATAATACATATCTATATGTACTATCTGTATATATAATACATATCTATATGTACTATCTGTATATATAATACATATCTATATGTACTATATATAAATATATATTACATATCTATATATACTATCTATATATATATTATATATCTATATATACTATCTGTATATATAATACATATCTATATGTACTATCTATAAATATATATTACATATCTATATATACTATCTATATATATATTATATATCTATATATATTATATCTAGATATACTATCTATCTATATATATATATATATTAAATCTAGATATACTATTTGTATATATATTAGATATATAACTCATATCTATATATATATTATATATCTATATATACTGTTTGTATATATATTAGATCTATATATACTATCTATATAAATTATATATCTATATATACTATCTATATATATATATTATATATCTATATATACTATCTATATTATATATCTATATATACTATCTGTATTACATATCTATATATACTATCTGTATTATATATCCATATATACTATCTATATTATATATCCATATTTACTATCTATATTATATATCTATATATACTATCTATATTATATATCTATATATACTATCTATATTATATATCTATATATACTATCTATACAATCTATATGTATATATACTATAGATATATATACTATCTCTCAATATATATATATATATATATATATATACTATATCTATATATATATAGATTATATATCTATATATACTATATATCTATATATACTATATATCTATATATACTATATATCCATATATACTATATATTTATATATACTATATATCCATATATACTATATATCCATATATACTATATATCCATATATACTATATATCCATATATACTATATATTTATATATACCATGTATCCATATATACTATACATCCATATATACTATACATACTATATATACTATATATCCATATATAATATATATCCATATATACTATAGATCCATATATACTATAGATCCATATATACTATATATCCATATATACTATATATCCATATATACTATCTATCCATATATACTATCTATATATATACTATCTCTATATATATATTATAAATATACTATCTACATATATATACTATATTATATATCTATATTTACTATCTATCTATTTACAATCCGTCTATATATATGATATATCTATATATACTATTTATATATATTATATATCTATACATACTTTCTTTCTATATAAAGTCTATCTATATATATGATATATCTATACACACTATCAATATATATTATATATCTATATATACTATCTATATATATACTAACTTGCTATATATATACTATGTCTATATACTATCTATATTTTCTATATATATAATTCATATATATACTATATATACTATATATATAATATATATATATACCATCGATATATATCCTATATATATAGACTATCTATATATAAATATATGTATGTATATCCTATCTATATATATATACAGTATTTACATAATATATTCTCTATATATACACTCTCTATATATATATACACTATACATATACTCTATCTGTATATATACACACACTAAATATATACACACTATCTATACATATACACTATATATATATATATTCACACTATATATATACTATCTATATATATACATTCACACTATATATAATCTATCTATATATATACACCCTATATATATAATATCTATATATATAATCTATATATATGCACTATATATATACACTATTATATATATATACTATATATAAACACCATCTATACACTATCTGTGTATATATATAATATTTATTAAATATACACTGTGAATATACATTATATATACACTGTCATATACACTATGTATATACACCATCTATATACTATGTATATAATACGTACATATATATATTACCTATATATTCATACTATCAATCTATGTATATATACTACCTATATATATACACTATCACTCTGTATATATATATATATATATATACACTATGAATCTATATACATATATATACTACCATTTATATACGATAAATCTCTCTCTATATATAATACCTATATATATACTATCAATCTATATATATATATATATATATACTACCTATATATATACTATAAACCTATATATATACTACATATATATATACTGTCAATCTATATATATATACTACCTATATATACTGTCAATCTATAAATATATATACTACCTATATATACTTTCAATCTTTATATATATATACTACCTATATATACTGTCAATCTATAGAAATATATATACTACCTATATATATACTATCAATCGATATATATACTATCGATATATATACTATCAATCTATATATATACTACCTATATATATATATTGATTGATAGTATATATATGTACTACCTATATTTATACTATCAATCTCTCTCTCTCTCTATATATATATATATACATATATACTATCAATCTATATATATACTACCTAGAAATATACTATCACTCTATATATATATATATATATATATATATATATATATACAATCTATATATACTATCAATCTATCAATATATAATACCTGTATAGATATACTATCAATCAATCTATATATACGACCTATATATATATACTATCTATATATACTACCTATATAACTATATCCTATAAATCTATTTATATATGTATATATACTACCTATATGTATATATGTCATTCTATATATATATTCTGCATATATGCATATACTATTAATATATATATATACTACCTGCATATATATAATATCAATCTTAATATATACACTACCTATATATATACTATCAATCTATATATATACACAACCTATATATATACTATCAATCTATATATATATATACACTACCTATATATATATACAGTGATGATCATATTTATTGGCACGGTAAAATAAAAGTTAAATTTTGTCTAATAAATTCTAAAAAAGGGATTAAATTAAAGAAAATAACAAAGTATATTATGTATTTTTAACTGGCCTTTCCGATGCAGCAATCGGATTTTAGAAAAAATGAATAACAAAGGAACAACAAACATAATTGCAAAAAACCCTTGTTCAAAATTATTGGCACGATTTATTTAATAATCAATTGTATAGCCTTTGGCCTTGATTACCTTCCTCAGTCGCTTTTCATAGTTTACAACCAAGTTGTTGCACTCTTCAGTAGTAATTTTAGCCCACTCTTCCTGACAATAATCCTCCAATTGAATAAGATTCTTAGGCTTCCTTTGCATTACCCTCAATTTTAATGTTCTCCATAAATTTTCAATTGGATTAAGGTCTGGGCTTTGTGATGGCCACTCCAAAACATTAATATGATTGTCCTCAAGCCATTTCTTAGTCAGTTTAGCCGAATGCTTTGGGTCATTATATTGCATGAACCACCAACGACGACCAAGTGAGAGCTCTTTAGCAGAGTCTTTCAGGTTTTCATCCAATATTTTAACAATCTTCCTTTTTTATGCTACCTGTGACCTTAACAAGTCGCCCTGGTCCAGAGGCAGCAAAGGATCTCCAAAACATCAAACTGCCTCCACCGTGCTTCACTGTGGGTATGGTGTTCTTAGGCAGGAAAGCTTCGCCAGATTTTCTGTAAATATAAGACACTTTATTATGGCCAAATAACTCTATTTTCGTTTCGTCAGTCCATAGAACACGTTTCCAGAATGCAACATCTTTATCAATATGACGTTTTGCAAAGGCTAGCCTTGCTTTCAGGTGCATAGGCTTCAATAAGGGAGTCTTTCTCGGACGACATGCTTTTAAACCAGCTCTCTTCAAAACTACCAACTGTATGTCGAGATACATTCACTCCAGAGGTGCTCTGTTCATCAACAATGTCCCCAACAGAGATCCTTGGGTTTTGTTTTACTTGTTGAACAATTTTCCGTTCATCTCTTGGGGAAAGAATCCTTTTTCTCCCTCTACCCTCTAAACTCATAACGTGGCCTTGCGATTTGAACTTGTTTATTATGGCTCTAACAGTGGATTTGGGAAGGTTTAGCTTCTTTGAAATCTTATCATAGCCCTCCCCATTGGTATGGCATGCTACAACAAGCTTCCTGACGTCTTCGCTGTGTTCCTTAGTTTTAACCATGGCGATTAAAAATTATAATTTAGTCACTTATAATAGTTTAAATAAATCGCTATCTAAAAATTATCTGAAAAAAATTATTCACTGAATTAGCGTTAAACAAGCATAATATGGCTATAAAAAAGTTCAGAAAGCACGTAAACCGGAAATTGATTGATATTATACTGATACTAAAAGAAAAACAAAGCCGTGCCAATAATTTTGAACAAGGGTTTTTTGCAATTATGTTTGTTGTTCCTTTGTTATTTATTTTTTCTAAAATCCGATTGCTGCATCGCAAAGGCCAGTTAAAAATACATAATATACTTTGTTATTTTCTTTAATTTAATCCCTTTTATTGAATTTATTAGACAAAATTTAACTTTTATTTTACCGTGCCAATAAATATGATCATCACTGTATATACTAACAATATATATATACTAACAATATATATATATATACTAACAATATATATATATATACTATCAATATATATATATACTATCAATATATATATATACTATCAATATATATATATATATACTATCAATATATATATACTATCAATGTATATATATATACTATCAATGTATATATATATACTATCAATGTATATATATATACTATCAATGTATATATATACTATCAATATATATATATACTATCAATATATATATATACTATCAATATATATATATATATATATATACTATCAATGTATATACATACTATCAATATATATATATAATCAATGTATATACATACTATCAATATATATATATAATCAATATATATATACTATCAATATATATATACTATCAATATATATATACTATCAATGTATATATATATATATATATATATACTATCAATATATAAATAAACTATCAATATATATATATACTATCAATATATATATATATATATACTATCAATATATATATATATACTATCAATATATATATATATACTATCAATATATATATATATACTATCAATATATATATACTATCAATATATAAATATACTATATATATACTCTCAATATATATATATATACTATCAATATATATATATACTATCAATATATATATACTATCAATATATACATATATATATATATACTATCAATATATATATATATATATACTAACAATATATATATATACTATCAATATATATATACCTTATATATATCCTATATATATATACTCTCAATATATATATACTATCAATATATGTATATATATACCTTATATATATATACTATATATATACTCTCAATATATATATATACTATCAATATATGTATACTATCAATATATATATATATATACTATCAATATATTTATATACTATCAATATATATATATACTATCAATATATATATATACTATCAATATATTTATATACTATCAATATATATATATATATACTATCAATATATATATATATACTATCAATATATATATATATACTATCAATATATATATATATACTATCAATATATATGTGTATATATATACTATCAATATATATATATATATACTATCAATATATATGTGTATATATATACTATCAATATATATATATATATACTATCAATATATATGTATATATATATACTATCGATATATATATACTATCAATATATATATATATATATATATACTGTCAATATATATATACTATCAATATATATATATATATATACTATCAATATGTATATATATAATCAATATATATATATATATACTATCAATATATAAATACAATCAATATATATATATACGTACTATCATATATATATATATATATATACTCTCAATATATATATATATACAATCAATATATATATATATATACTCTCAATATATATATATATATACTATCAATATATATATATACTATCAATATATATATATATATACTATCAATATATATATATACTATCAATAAATATATATATATACTATCAATATATATATATACTATCAATAAATATATATATATACTATCAATATATATATATACTATCAATATATATATATACTATCAATATATATATATATATATACTATCTATATATATATATATATATACTATCTATATATATACTATCAATATATATACTATCAATATATATACTATCAATATATATATATATATATTATCAATATATATACTATCAATATATATATATATATATTGTCAATATATATATCTTTCAATTTATATATATACTATACATTTATATATATATATGTATATATATATACTATCAATATATATACTATCAATATGTATATATACTATCAATATGTGTATATAATATCAAGATATATATATATTCTATCAATATATATATATATATATATTCTATCAATATATATATATTCTATATTCTATCAATATATATATATTCTATCAATATATATATATACTATCAATATATATATATACACTATCAATATATATATATATACACTATCAATATATATATATATATACACTATCAATATATATATATATATATACACTATCAATATATATATATATACACACTATCAATATATATATATATACACTATCAATATATATATATACACACTATCAATATATATATATACACACTATCAATATATATATATACACACTATCAATATATATATATACACACTATCAATATATATATATATATACACACTATCAATATATATATATATACACTATCAATATATATATATATATACACTATCAATATATATATATATATACACTATCAATATATATATATACACTATCAATATATATATATATACACTATCAATATATATATATATATATATACTATCAATATATATACTATCAATATATATATACTATCAATATATATATATACTATCAATATATATATATATATATATACTATCAATATATATATACTATCAATATATATACTATCAATATATATATATATACTATCAATATATATATATACTCTCTCTCTCTCTCTATATATATATACTATCAATCTGTATATATATTTATATATATACTCCCAGTATATATATATACTATGTATATATATACATATTTATATATATTCTATCAATCTATGTATGCTATCTATATATATATATATATATGCTTTCTATCTCTTTATTATTATATACATGTGCTATCCATTTATATATGTATTATCTATATATCTATATTTATATATATAATCTATATTTATATATGCTATCTATCTATATTTATATATATATATGCTGTCCATCTATATTTATATATATATGCAATCTATCTATATTTTTATATATGCTATATATCTATATTTATATATATATGCTATCTTTAATATATATATATATATATATATGCTATCTTTAATATATTTGTGTATATATATACGTAAATTTAATAAAATCACAACCTACATGAATAGAAATTCATTGATTTTGGCGTTAAGCTCTTACAGCTTTTTCGTGAAAGGATGGACAATTACCTCTCGTCCATAGAACTGTAAATCTTCCATCCAGTCACTCATTAGAGACGCTTACAACTATTACCAACAAGTTTTTCAATCCGTTGTGAAAACGTTTATTTTTCCTTCCATATTAAATGGAGCTCGTATTTATACTTAGTTTTTAGTTTCGTACAACCCTTACAGTCAAGAACATCTTCCTATAACTTAGTTTTTTAGCCTATTTTGGGGGCAATATTTTAAATGAGTCTCACTTTTTAAAGATATTCTAATTTAATTTTAGCTTTTATTGGGATTTCGCGGGTTCGCGGAACGAATGAGAAATCAAACAAACCCTGCATTCTGGATCCAGGATAGAATATGTACAATTAAACATGGATTTGGGGGGTTTAAAACATGGGGGATTATGTGAAAGTTTTTTTATTTTTTATTTATTCAATTTTCACCCCAAACAAGGCACAGTGCCACTTTGAAGCAGGGGGCTACTATTAGGGAATTAATTAGTGGGGTCATTATGAGGGGAGAAGAGTAGAAAGATGTTTGTTAACATTACACTTGAACTTCTGCATATCATTGCAGTTGGGAAAGCAGAATCCCGGAAGGGAGTTCCAAAGACCCGCAGTTCTGGAGAAGAAACTATTGGAGTAAAAGGCTTTCTTGCATCTAGGGATCTCTACTGTAAAGGGATGAGACTTAGTAGCTTGTCGGGTTTGTCGGGGGTAGTTACGTCGGGGAGGTACAAGTGTTTGCAGTTCGTCAGAACATTCACCATTAAAGTATTTGTAGAACAGGCAGAGGGATGCAACATCTCGTCGATGGGACAGAGGTTGAAGCCTAGATGACAGTTCAGGACCTATCAGGTTGGCGACTCTTTTTTGAACCCTGTCCAGGAGTGAGAGACAAGCAGCAGATGCACCAGCCCAGATGTGACAACAGTACTCCATACATGGGCTAATGGTTGCTTTATAGAGGTATAGGATACTGGCAGGCGTAAGTCGTTTTCTAGCACGGTAGAGGGAGCCAACCTTCTTTGCAGCAGCCTTGGCAATGCTCTCAATGTATCTATTCCAGTTCATATTTCCTGTAAACGTTAGGCCGAGGAGTTTAAAAGAAGTACTTTCGGGTAATGTGGTCTTGGCCATTGCTATTGGTGGTAGAGAAGGTTTCTTGTAGTTATTGAAGGAAACAAGCTTAGTCTTAGCAGCATTGAATGTGACCAACCATTTTTGTCCCCATTCCACTACGGATTGGAGGTCGTCCTCTAGTGTTTCTGCCATTTCCTTGGATATGTGTTCATTTGTTTTCCCCTCATATCTGTTATAGAGAGTGGTGTCATCGGCAAATATACCCATCTCCGAAACAATATATCAGGGAGGTCGTTTATGAATATCAGGAATAATAGAGGTCCAAGGATAGACCCCTGAGGTACTCCCGCATTTATGTCATATTGTTTGGATGTATGTCCGTCGAGGACAACTTTGATTTTTCTATTACTTAAGAAGGATTTAATTACATTATGAATTCTTCCAGTGATTCCATATGATCTAATTTTCCTTAGAAGACCATCGTGCCATACCCTGTCAAAAGCCTTAGATATAGCAAGGGCCACCGCTCTACCTTCCCCTGTTTTATCCAATGAACGGTATATACGTTCAGAAACTACAGTTAAGATATCTGCTGTTGAACGGGCTTGCCTGAATCCATATTGTTTGTCAGTCAGGAGTTTAGCAGCTGTTAGGTGCTGGACTAGGGCTTGATTAACTAAGGACTCAAATATTTTGGCGAAAAGCGGGAGGAGGCTAATGGGGCGATAATTTAGTGGGTCAGTTCTTTCACCAGAATTCTTGAAGACTGGTACCACAGAGGCGGTTTTCCAGCAGTCGGGAAAACAAGATTCGTTAAGGCATTTATTGTAAAGTTTGGACAGAACTGGAGCAACCTCGGCAGAGCATGTTTTTAATAGCACAGCCGGGATGAGATCTGGTCCACACGCTTTTGAGGTGTCTAGGTTTTTTATAATAGCATGTACCTGAGAAGGGGTGATTTTCATATCGTCAAGTGTGGCGTCTGTTCGCAGAGGAAATCAGGGAGTGAGTGGTGTACCGAGTTCAGTGTGGAGTTTGAGGCAAACTGACTGGCAAGCAGATTAGCCTTGTCAGTTGCCGTGCAAGCAACCTCATGATTGTTTGTTAGTGGGGGAATAATTGACTGTCCATTATTAACTACGCTGTTGTAGATTTTCCAAAAATCCCGGGTTCCTAATTTCTGTGCTTCGATGCGCTTTCTGGTGGTTTCAGAGTAATCTGTCTTAGCTGTGTCTATCACTCTCTTACAATTATTTCTAGCTTCTATAAACTTCTGTTTATTTGAGCTGGACTTATGTCGGTTGAATCTGCGGAACGCATGCTGCCTTTGACAAATGGCAGCTGCACAAGCAGAAGTAAACCATTGGGGAGAGTGGGGCTTGCCATAGTATTTCCGTGCGGGAACATGTGCTTCAATAGCAGTTTTGAACCATTCAGTTGTCTCATTTGCACACTGTTCCGCTGGAAGAGTAAAGATATTTTGCCATGGGGCATCTCTGATGAGCTCCCTGATGGCTTCCCAATCAGCCTTTTTGTAATACCTCGTTGTTTTGAGAAGTGGGTCTTCAGTTTTAGGGCGAGAATTTAGGCTGATTTCTACCATTATCACAGCGTGATCAGCATTCCCGAGTGGGCTGTGGGCATTTGTTGTACAGTCATTGGGAACCGTTGTCAGAAAGAGATCTAGAAGTGAGGCATGTTGATCGTGCTGGTCTGGGAAACGTGTCGGGAAAGTAAGTAAAGTTAGTAAAACAATAAAAACGTCGTTATTTACGTCTAGTTAAAACTTGATAATATTTACATGTAAAAAATAAAATGTGATAAATGATTAATTTGGAGAAGTATGAAGCTGACGCTTATAATAATGAGTTAAGGAACTGACAAAAAACAACATGGATTTGCGGTTTAAAAAAACGGGAGATTATATTAAACTTAGTAAAACAATAAAAACTTTGATTTTTTACATCTAAAAAAACCTTTAGTTCTAAATCACTTCTAAAAACAATTTGACGAAGGAAGGATTTAAAAATTATATAAGCTCTAGGTTCACGACGAATTTAAAATACTACATTAAACCAAGTTAGTTGTTTCTGTAATTCTATCTTGTATTATAATTATTCATTTATTGTGGGTATTCCTCTTTATCTATTATAATTATAATTTAATTTTATATTATCTCTAGTCTTAGTTTTTTTTTTTTTTTTTTTTCTTTATAGAATACTTTGCATCAAGCCTATTTTTATTTAGTCTGGATTAAGTTTAGATAACAGGAATTTATTTTTATGCAGACATCTTTGGATTATTTCTTTGCGTGAGTTCAGTAATTTGTCATTTGTCATTAAAATATGATAAGATTCTAGTATGCATAAGCCGCACCTACCTGATTCTGATGGATAGTATTTTCTTGCTTTCCCTATAATGAACCATTTTAGTTCATACTTTATGTTTTTACTTATGATATCTCTGACCCTTTCCCCAAGGGCAGTATCGTTTTTAATTTTCATATTTTTATTCAGGTTGTTCTTTATTTGGTTATTAGTTTGGTTGGTTCTATCAATATTATTCCCATTATTTCTAATTATTTTAAATGATGCAACATGGTTACTATAACGCTGCTTAAACTTGCAACCAGTTGATCCAAGGTATGTTTCAGTACCAGCGTCCGTAACCACATTGCATCTGTACACTATGTCCGATATTAGACATTCTCCATTTAACGGGCATGATGTTGGAACTCTACAGTTACAACTGATTGCGTTATTATTTACAGTGTTACCATTATTAGTTGTCTTCTCTATTTTTTCTATTTTGACTTTATTTGATCCTATTATGCTTCTTGTTAAGTTTGATGCTGTAGAGAACGATATCTTAACAGTGTTTTTGTTAATTATTCTGCCACATTTACTTCCAGGTGGAAAGTTTTTGTCTAATATCTGATAGAATTCTTTTGGTATATTGTTTTTGATATGTATGCTAAACGGAATGTTGAACCAGATTTGTGATCTATTTCTGTTTTTCTTTTCATCTTTTCTTAAATTATTCTTAATATTGGTATTTTGTCTTTCAGTATTGGTAGTTGTATTTTTATACATATCTTTTATTTGGTTTCCTCTTTTAGTTGTTTTCTTCATATCCGCAGTATATGATACTATAATGTTATTCCTTCTATTCTTTTGATACTTATATTCTATATCTTTAGCATAATATATTTTTTCTTTATATCCCGATCTACATAGGGCATTATTGTAGTATTCTTTACAACTATTGAATTTATCTATATTATTCGATAATGTAGATATTCTTTGGGATATATTATGGACTATTGCTTTCTTCATGGGCTTTGGGTGGTTTGAATTAGCATCAATGTAGTATAAGAATTGATTCGGTTTATGATATGGACCATAAGATTTATCATTCATGTTTAATTTAATGTCCAAAAAATTAACTATTTTATGATTAATGTCGATGGTAATTTTAAGGTTAATTTCCCTGGAGAATTGTTTAATTTTTTGTTTTGTTTTTCAAGGATCCTATCACTGGCATTTATGTAGAAAAGTGCGTCATCCCGATATAGACCTCCTTTCAATTCAGGGATCTTGCTCCCAATCACATTTAGAATATATAGCCCTACTATATCGGTTGCTTACACAGAATCCGGTGACCCCATTGTCAGGTCAAAGTTTGCTGCCCTATTTTTTCTAGTCCATAATTTGCTGTCATATTTTACTATAGTTCTTCTGGCTAGTTTGATTATATCAACTTCAAGTCTCGTTATTGGAGTTGATTTTTAAATAAATTTAATAGCCTTGTCATAGAGGACCGATGTTATCGAAGGATAGTATGAGTCGATGTCAAAAACAATAAATTTACCATTTCTTGATTTTGGCAACTTTCCAAACCAATCAATCACTTCAACTGATGAAATCCATAATTTGTTCTTCACTTTAGGTTTTATAATTGGTATTATTTTATCTAATATTTTTTTGCTTATATTACCTAGATCAGATATACATGGGGAAATCAGTCTGATCGTTGGATTGTTATTGAAGTTTGGTTTATGATCTTTAAGGGTAAATCTTGGGCATAAAGGCGTGTATACTTCCATTCTATCCGCTATACCCATTTCTTCACATATTTTTAGGGTTGACATGTTAATGCTATGTAGTTCCGTTTCATCAGCAATTCTATAATTTTTCTTCAGTTCCGTTATTATTAATTTTTTGTATGTTTCTATATTCATTGAATAAATGTTCATGTTCTTATCTGCTGGTACAGTTAAATTAACATCTTCTTTAATTTTTTTATCTTTTTTTATCTTTAATATATATATATGCTATCTATCTTTAATATATATATATGCTATCTATCTTTAATATATATATATATATATGCTATCTATCTTTAATATATATATATATGCTATCTATCTTTAATATATATATGCTATCTATCTTTAATATATATATGCTATCTATCTTTAATATATATATGCTATCTAACTTTAATATATATATGCTATCTATCTTTAATATATATATATGCTATCTATCTTTAATATATATATGCTATCTATCTTTAATATATATATATATGCTATCTATCTTTAATATATATATATATATGCTATCTATCTTTAATATATATATATGCTATCTATCTTTAATATATATATATGCTATCTATCCATCTATATATATACTAGCAATTCTTCCCATCCCTATGTACTTTTTATAACTTTACGTGCTTATGTTTATATTAAAAAGTATGAATATGTACGGAAATGCCTTTCTATTTAATAGGCCTCTTTAACTACCATAGCGTAGTCGGTAGAGACCACATCGGTCGAATTTTTTAAAACTTTAACCCCGATTTTGACCCCCTTAACATTTATTGTTTTGGGCTCAAATTTTATTGAAATGTTGGACCCATGTCCAAGTACTTAAAATCTAAAATTTCTGATGTTTAAACCCAGAATTCGTGGAGGAGTTTTGTAGAGTTTGTAAAGGCCAGCTCTAAACTTTTAGCTTTTCCCCTAAAAACTGATTCAAAAGCGTTTTGCATGTCTGAATATCCTTTATGTAAAATTTAGAATGTTTAGAACCAAAATTGGCTTAATAGTTTGCTAGAGACCGCAAAGGTAAAATCTTTTGGACTTTGACTCCTTGGAAGCCAAATTTCCATTAAAAGAACACGATTAAAAGCTTGCCCTATGTCTGAATATACTTTGTGTAAAATTTCAAATGTTTAGACCAAAAATTGTCTGAGTAGGTTGGTAGAGACCTCAGAGATCATTTTTTTAAACTTTGACCCCACTTATGACCTCTTAATATATATTGTTCTGGGATCAATTTGAATTATAAAGTTAGATCCATGTCCAAGGAACGTATATCTAAAATTTCAAGTGTTTAGACTCAACATTGTCGGAGGAGTTTGGTAGAGTTCTCAAAGGGTAAATTGTTTAACTTAACAGCAAAATTTCTGGCCAAAAACAGATTAAAAAGGTTTTCCTAAATCTCAATATTCCGTATCTAAAATTTTGAGTCTGTAGACCGAAAATTGACAGAGTTTTTGCGTAGGGAAATGTACACACACAGATACACAGGCAGACAGACATTTTCACTTGTAATGATATACTAGCATGGGTGCCCGGTGTTACCCGCGTGTTTGGAGGTGTATGCTAAGCAAAAATAAATAAATGAATAAACAAAGGTCAATTTTTTTTAACTTGGACCCCTATTATGACCCCTTAATATTTAAAGTTTTGGGCTCTCATCAAGTTATTAAGTTCGATCCATGTTCAAGAAACCTATACCTAAAATTTCAAGTGTTTAGACAAAAAATTGTCGGAGGAGTTTGGTAGAGTTCTCAAAGGTCAAATCGTTGAACTTTGACCCCTTAACACTCAACTTTCTGGCTGAAAACGGATCACATAGATTTTCCCAAAGCTTAGTACCCTGTATATCAAATTTCGAGTCTGTAGCCTAGAAATTGACAGAGTTATTGCGTAGAGAAATCAACACAGACAGACAGATAGACAGACACACAGACACACAGCCACGTTCACTTTTATAGATATACTAGTATGAGTGCCCGGTGTTCCCCGGGTGTTTTAGGGTGTATGCTAAGCAAAATGAAAAAAGGTCAATCTTTATAACTTTGACCCCTATTATTACCCCTTAAAATGTATTGTTTAGGGCTCAAATAAACTTATTAAGTTAGATCCATGTCCAAGAAAACTATATCTAAAATTTCACGTGCTTGGATCCAAAATTGTAGGAGGAGTTTGGTAGAGTTCTCAAAAGTCAAATCGTTGAGCTTTGATCACTTAATCGCCAAATATTTTCCGAAAACCAATCACATAGATTTTCCCAAATCTCTGTACCCTGTATATCAAATTTCGAATCTGTAGGCTTAAAATTGACAGAGTTATTGCGTAGGGAAATGTACACAGACACGTAGACACACACAGACACTTTCACTTTTATATATATATTCTAGCATTTCAGCCCGGCGTTACCTGGGTGTTTGGATGTGTATGTTGAGCAAAAAAAAAAAAAGTGGTAGTAGGAAGGCAGGCTCGAACCCGTACCGCAAAGTAGGAAAAGAACGGGGTAACGCCTAACGTTTATGCTGTTACGACCACGGCCAACCCGGAAAGGACATTTTTTAAAATTAAGGCTAGACAATCTAAAGGAGAGGATAACTTTCAAAAATAACGGCGAAAAACGTGACCCCCCCTATAGAAAAGTGCCTAGTTGAAGAGGAAGATATTAATGTTTTTAGCCAATTTTTCGGTATTTATCGTATGAAAGGTCGCACTTTAAAACGATACTGCTCTTGGTAAAACCCGTCGCCTCTATTGAAAGTTTAAGGCAGCCATGCAAACAGACATACATACATACATATATTTATATATTAGTAACTAAAAATTTTCGACCCAAACTAAGAAAAAAGCTTGCTCTATCTCTGAATACCCTTTATGTAAAATTTCAAATATTTAGACCAGAAATTGTCTAAGTAATTTGGAAGAGACCGCAGAGGTCAATTTTTTTTAACTTTGACCCCTATTATAACCCCTTAAAATTTATTGTTTTGGGTTCAAATCAAGTTATTAAGTTAGATCCATGTCCAGGAAACCTATATCTAAAATTTCAAGTGCATAGACCCAAAATTGTCGGAGGAGTTTGGTAGAGTTCTCAAAGGTCAAATCGTTGAACTGTGACCCCTTAACCGTCAAGTTTCTGGCCGAAAACAGATCATATAGATTTTCCCAAAGCTCAGTACCCTGTATATCAAATTTCGAGTCTGTAGACTAAAAATTGACAGAGTTATTGCGTAGAGAAATGAACAAAGACAGACAGACACACAGACACGTTCACTTTTATAGATATACTAGTATGAGTGCCCGGCGTTCCCCGGGTGTTTTGAGGTGTATGCTGAGCAAAATAAAAAAGGTCAATTTTTTTAACTTTGACCCCTATTATTACCCCTTAAAATGTATTGTTTAGGGCTCAAATAAAGTTATTATGTTAGATCCATGTCCAAGAAACCTATATCTAAAATTTCACGTGTTTAGATCCAAAATTGTAGGAGGAGTTTGGTAGAGTTCTCAAGGTCAAATCGTTGAACCCCTTAATTGCCAAATATCCGGCCAAAAACCGATCACATAGATTTTCCCAAATCTCAGTACCCTCTATATCAAATTTCGAGTCTGTAGACTTAAAATTGGCGGAGTTATTGCGTAGGGAAATGTACACAGACACACACGGACACTTTCACTTTTATAGATATATATATATAGATTTCACCGATAATTTAAAAATGAAAAGTACAGATTGGGAAACACATCAACAAATCATAAATTCTTTTCATGTGATAGAAACTTATGCATTTATAACAATGTTCCACATTTTTAATATTTTTGCATATTTATTGATATCTTGGAATTGCCTTTGCTGTTTCTACCTTAAAATAATTTTGTATTGAGATTTATAGGAAAATTGATTGAACTTAGTAAAAGCAAAATTTATTGCTTTGAAAATTATTTGACAATAAATATTTGGAAAAATATATTTTCTCATATTTTTTAAAAATAAATTCTTTCGTAAACATATTCAGTATTCATTAGGCCTACCAATCAATTGAAAAAAAGATGATTTTGAACACAAAAAGAAAATATTACAAAGCAAAGCCTGAAAAATTATGGATTACATAAAAAATGTGAGCATGAAAAATAATCTGGTTAAGTTTAAACTTAGAAAAGTAAAAAAGTAGTTGTTAAAACTGGAAAAGAAAAAATATAAGATATTCTAGTAATAAATATAATAAATTTACAACTTAATATTTTAAGTTAATATACAACTTAAAATATTGCAGCATTTAGAATTTAAAAAAGAATTCAATTTAATATTATATAATCAATTTTTAATGCTGCAATATTTTAAGTTATATTTTTTTTTTACTAGAATATCTTATTTTCTTTTCCAGATTTTACTAGTCCTTTTACTTTTTTAAGTTTAATCTTAATCATATTACTTTCATGCCCGCATTTTCTCTATGTATATACTAAAAAGTAAAACACTTCGCATCAAGACTTTAAAATGTTTTCATTGTTTATAAAAAAATAAAGAATTTTAAATATGTTCCATATATTTATCTTTAAATGTTCAATATTTAAACTGTGCTAAATAAAATATGGCGTTTTTTAGCAATACATATTCGTAGATTTGTAGTTGTGACGCAAGTAGTACGACTACAAACAGGGAGGGCTGGATAAACTTCCGACGTTTACTGAAATATACAAATAAAAAAGTATTCTTACGTGTCCGAAGATTAATTTTCAATCAATCCAAAAAATTAAATCCCGACTTTTATGGAATTTTTTTGGTTATCCGTTACTTTTTAAGCTTTAATATAGTATATTTTGATGTATTTTATGTACCCTTATTAAAAAGCTTTCCTAATAGTTAGTGTAAAGAAAATGTATAAAAGAGTTCGGTTCGTATTGTGTAGAAATACTGACATAAAATAGAATACATTTACATACGAGATGTAATCAAAACTTGATTTCGTTAAATATCTTCTCTCTCGCCAAAAGCGTAATAATACATTCAGTTTGTTCGATGAAATTCGATAATATTCGCTAGTTTCGGGAGCTCCAGATAGAACTCCGAACTGATAATGTTAATACTGATTTTTTGGGGAGAATACATTCTAACTAAAAAAAAAAAATTAAAAAAAAACACACTTCCGTACAAGAAGCAATAGTGCTAAAAAACAAAACACAAATATAAACGTCATAATCGTTGGTAACCTTAAATACTGGTTACCATAAAATTATCCTAATGTCTCAAATACTGGCAGCTTATTTATAACAATTCAGCGTGTTAACTTAAGTAAATATATATATATATATATATATATATATATATATATATATATATATATATATATATACATAACATATTTTTACACTCGATAATCGCACAAACATAAAATGAAATCAACATTTCTAACATTCTGCTAAAAAAAAAAAAAAAAATACTGGAACCCTTAAAAATTAACTACAGTGAGCTATTAAAAATTAACTAAAGGTTTGAAAATTATTGGCATTGCTGCCTCTTTCCTTGTAAAAACGGAACTTTACCATAAAATTAAACAAACACATATGGCTCTATCCTTGCGCGAACGGAAGGATCTCAAAATGTATACACTGTATTGGTTTGGGAATGTAAATCTACACAAAATACCGACACGCCACTATCTGTCCCTAAAAATAAGGCCCTAAAAAAATTATTTTACTGGTACCAATATTTAAATTCCTATTTTTGAGCGATTATTGAACGTTTAATGATGCTATATATATATATATATATATATATATATATATATATATATATATGCATTTTCTATTCCTGTTAACTGTTTGATTCAAAGTTATATTTTAGACCGTTTATTTCGGCTTCAAAGCTATGACTTATCTTGTCGACACTTTCTTTTTAGAACTGAATAAACGGTCGCAAATAAGCTCAAAGTATTATGCAGGTAGGTTTCAAAGTAAATTTTTTGTGGGCTACGGAAACACTTGTTTTTTATATATATATATATATATATTTTACCACTTTTACTTTCTGTGGAGTTTTTTTTTCTCGCCGATTATCGAGACTTCTAAAGACGTTATCATTGTTATATTTTGGGGAGGGTTATCATACAGTAGAGAGTGTGTTATGTAATTATTTTGTACTTTCACCTAACAAGTTAAAAATGAGGTAAAACTAGAATTTAATATTATTTGTGGAAGATTTGATTCCTTACAACACCCAAAAAAGAAGAGGAAAACTTGAACAACAAACGGAAACAGTCAGAACTACTTTTTCCCGTCTGGCTTTTATGTTGACGATTAATACCGTAAAACCTGACACATAAGAAGATGTGCTAAGACTACTTTTAGAAACAAAATGTTTGCAGTATACCAAGAAGAAAAAACGATGGCCGACTTGAAACTGTAATCTTCCACTGATTTCGATCACTCTAAATATTCAGTGAGAATCCCTAACTTCGAAAATTTCTGTTATTACTTTATATTATTATTCTAATGGACCACTTTTCATAATTTTTTGAAGTTATACTGATTTAGGCATGACAAATAAGTACGTAATAACGTTTTTCCCTTAAATTATTTTTTTCAGAATCCGCCAGTGCCTGCAGGTTATCTCCCCAAATCAGCACTAATCGCCAGTAACTAACAGTGATAGAGTGGCTTCCACTTGCTGCCACTGGAAAACAATGTCCGACAGTGGAAGCTAAATTATTTTATTTGAGGCACAGCCGCCAGTGTCCGCTATTTTCCAGATATGGCAGTAGCCACCACCACCAACAACCGTAGTTGGTAACAGGGGTGTAATTTTTTCACCGGAAAACGCCGGTTAATGGGTCCTGCTAATTAATATTATAACATAAATGGTTAATTTCTTCACATCTTATATATGTGTGTGTACGTATGTTCTCTTAGAATAATTGGTGGCTAAGTATAGTTTGCACATAAATAAACTAGTAGTAATTTGAAAAATTAAATACTTTAAGGAGAAATTAATTTATTGATGAGATTATTAAGTGAAAACGAAACCAACAATTAGATAAATTAGATAGTTCTGCTCAAAAGTTCAACTTACCCTAATGCGAATCAAAGCGAAGACAACTTAGTCGAAACAGGACAATGTGAAAGGAAAGCATTATATAAGAGGGTAAAGTAACACCGATTCCAACTGGCTTATCTTGACGCACCTTTCTCTAGCAAAACGATTAATGTTGGTTGCTTCAAAAGAATGTCCAATACCGACATGGTTAGCCCAAATCTTTCAAAATGGCGACCTTACGTGTTCGTACGATAAATGAACAAAAAGGGAATACAAGTACTTATTCTTCACTGTAGTTATTATACAAAAATTAAACTTGCATAAGTATATAAAAAAGCATTTATTTAAATATTTATTTAATGAAATGTGCCATAGAGAAAAAATAAGCATGTGCATTAAGAAACACATGTAATAAGAAGTCCTAATCAACCTGCTTGCCAATTTTACTGAAAGAATACATTGAAATAATTAAAATACATACATTCTAATTGAAAGTAAGTGAATGAAATTTTATTTTATAGTTATTGTCAGCTCCAGTTCTATATAATTTTAGCCTGGGTGTCCGGCGTTGCCAGGGTGTTTGGAGGTGTGTATTGAGCAAAAACAAAAAAAATGGTAGTAGGTAGACAGGCTCGAACCCGTACCGCGAAGGAAGAAAAAACGTGACGTCTTTGCTGTTGCGTCCATCGCCAAACAGGAAGTGGCAAAGGTTTAAATTAAGGCTAGATACTCGAAAAGAGGTGATGGCTTTCGAAAATATCGGCGAAAAAAGCGGCCCCTCCCTGTAGAATTATTACTTTTAGCCAATTCTTTTATATTTGTCATCCGAAGGGTCGACTCAAAACAGTACCTATCTCGTGAAAATCCGAAGCATCTATCGAAAGTTTTTATGAGATATAAAACCATACAAGCAATATATATACATACATACAGACAGACAGACAGACAGACGTTTAATCAGACAGGTGAGATTTATATTAGAGATGTCACAATTTTTACTGTGGGTCTACTTTCACCGCACTCTTTATATGCATATTTAAAGGGGGCGCATATATATATATATATATATATATATATATATATATATATATATATATGCATATATATATATATATATATATATGCGTACATGAAATAAAAGTAAACACATACATATAAGTATATCTATTTATCTTTCCAAAAAGTTGAGTTTGTCTCGCTCTAACATACATATTAAAAGCCTACCTTTTCTATTTAAAAATTATTAAAACAATTTCTTTATATATTATTTTCGCCCTGGAAGGGTCACTAAGAAAACCACGGGCAGGAAAAGATTTAGAAAAAGTAAAATATATTGAAACAAAAAAAAAACAGCATATTCAAAGATCAACCGTCGTAGTACGTACCGCCATGATGGCGGACTACAAAATGCACTGATCAGTATTTATCATTCTCCAACCGCGGAAGGATATAACACATAATCGGAATGTAGGAAACTGGGGTAGCGCTCCAAGAGGCAGAACATTCTTGCCCTACAAACTAAGTCTGTGTAGTCCTGTCGGCATTCCTAGGTGGAGGCGCCTTAGACAACCAGCAATAAACTTGCTCCTCCCGAAAGCTGGGAGGCAAGACTTGGGAGTGGGGACGTCAGAACATTTTGTATTAATCCCTTAGCAAAAAACCTATGGAAATGTCCCAGTTTCTGTCGAACTGACCTCAACTTACGTGTACTACGAAGGTACACTGACCACAATATTTATTCATGTAATATGTATAGAAACACATGAAATCTCGCACAAGGCTACAAAATATCTCTATGGCCTACTTAAAATCAACAATAACAATATATACATATGGGGAGATGCAGAAATAAAATTTTATATACAGCAAACATGAAATATTTACAATAACAGAAAAAGGTGCCAGTAAAACCACAATAAGCTGTGGCAGATACGTAGTTTTTTCAGTCCAAGAAATAGATGCGGTTACCACAAAAAAAGTAAACGAAACCTTTATTTCAAAACGCATCATTAAAAATTAATCAATTGGTCTTACATCTCTACCAAAATAGCGAATCTGTTACCTAAATGGGGACAGGGATAAAGATTTTCAACTAAATATGGGGGAAAAGAAATTAGGGCCCTTAGGAACATCATCCATATATTTAGTTAAAAAATGAAAACATCAAGAAAACCCCCACTCTAGTCCTAACTGGGTCAAAAGGATTAGTTGTAGTTCCTTTTGCCTACTCAATACCTTCTATCTAAGCTACATCCAAGTACTATTCGAAATTAACTCCATTCAAACGACACAGTATGAAGTCTGCCAAGGAGATACTCATTCTTAGGCGGTGTTTAAAAATGCACACCAGCTGGGGGGTAGTGAAGATCTCATCCTCGTAAACTTCATTCTCTTGTGTCGACCATACCACGCCTCTCATAATCGCTAGTTAGCAAAGAAAGACAGTGTTCCACTGTTCCCATGGTAGGTGGCCAATTGTAGATGACCGAAAAAGCCTCCAGGACAACGAATTGTCCATTCAACATACGAACCGTGTGACCTTCAACTAACTTACACGACAGATAAACAATAGCGCATTAAAATAAGGTGTGACTCATATCTTCTTGTCCGTCTTCGCACCGGACACAACTCTGTGGCTCCGTTAATCCTACTTGGTAAAGTTTTTGCCGACTCAGAGTGCATTTCTTATTATCAGCATGGCGAGAGATGCTTCGTAACTTTCGAAACAACTCATCCCGGGAGTCCGCGGCCAAATTAAGCAAAGCACTCCAATCCTATCGTGTTGAGCAGATCTCCACACTATAATTCGATATAGTGCCTTGCAGACAACACTCGGGGCGTCTTTCTTTCATCCGTAGCAAGAACTTCAAGGCACGTCGACATTCGCGATAAAAGGAATACTCGCCTCGGGGCAAGCTGTGTGTCTCTCCCCCACTTGCACACGTTAAGGTTTTCTTGGTGTCTTCCTTTCAGATGCCACCGTTTCTCTCACAAGTTGTACACATTCGGTCTAAGTAGGTAAGATAAAGCGTCTGTCGTTAGACATCGATGCTTGAATTCCCCGGACCACCTTTAGACGGGGTAGGTCTGTAGACCTCCTGTGGAATCAGGAGCTGCCCTCCCCTCAACAGGAACTCAAAAAGAGCCTACACCAATTTGAGCAACATGGTCTGCGGGGGTGGAAGTACTGATAGTCAGTAAATAACAAGCGGATAAATATGTGCATTACACACTTCCGCCCTTCCCTTAAAAGTAAGATTTCTAAAAGACTAAAGAAGTACTATTGTCTCAACCGCTTTCAATACTTTCTATCAGTTTTTCTCCAACTGGAGATCCTGAACCAAACCATACACTGAGTATCTTGCATGGTCCGTCTTTCCAAGTAAAATCTTCTGAAGGGGTATTCTCCTTCAGGCTTATAGGCTGAATGCTTTAAAGTGGTGCAAGCACTAGGCAAAGTAATACCGCGAACGGCCGAGTTCATCCTTAGCCTGCGAAGCAATGATTCTAACACAAGCACATAAAGCTGACAATGTTGACGAATGGATATAGAGAAATAGAAAGACCTCGATCTCCACCATCGTATGGGATTTGCATACAAAAGGCAAATCTACTAAGAACCAACTCCGGCTGAGGAAAGGAAAGCCTCTAATATTAATGATCGATCTTATCGAACGCTTTGGACTTATCTAAAATTATTAGCGCGGCTTCAGTATCGATTTTATTTAGGATCAGGCGTACCATGTGCAAATTATCTTGAATCATTGTTAAGGCCGGAAATTACCTATCTTATCCTCACCATATTTGTCCTGACGATGCAATTTAATGATATCCCTTGTAAAGGAATAGATCTATTCTTAAAGCATGCATTGTGCGAGATGGTCAGTAATAGAATAAAAATGGGCGACAGCTTCAAATATAGTTATTAAGGCAGCCCATCGATCCCGGGGAGGTCTATCCAGTGGGACTTATTTCATAGACTCCAGTATTCTTCGTCATTTATACACCCTTCGTCCTAAACGCTTTGATCGCTTCAAAACGAGAAAAGGGGCTAAATAGACGTCGAACTGAGCCAAAGTTAGACAAGGCACCTTTGTAAAAAAGTCCTATAAATGAGAGCGAAGCCCCTCTAAACTCCCGTCGTTTGTGGTCATAATACGTTCACCCGGCAATATGACACTGGCAACGTGTCAATCAGTGCACTATTGACGCTCTTCTAAACGCAGTTAAGCGGCCTTTTCTGTCGCATCGCTCGGCACTCTTTTTAACCTAGCCCAAACTACAAATCCCTGGTCGTCCTTGTTGTCCATGGAGGCCAGTTCATCTTTAGCTATAGTAAAGTTATCATTATCTCAACCTCCAGTACACGACTTAATATAGCTTCTAGTATCGTTCTCGTTGCCCTAGAATTTAGTTGTTGTAATCTACTATAATCGGCAACGAACGGCCAAAATATTTGGTCAGAAATTTTTGTTGACAATTTAATAGCAACTATTAGAGAAATGTAGGATTTGTATTTGAACTATGAGAGAAATGTAGGATTTGTATTTGAAAACCTTTAGGGTATTTGAGTTGTTTGCAAAAAGTTTGATTCTCGATTTTTTTGGGAACAGACGGGTTGTATGTTAGCTCAACTCTCGAGTTTATTAAAAGTGTTAAAGGAAATTCTATTTTTATCTAAATCGATATGTTCTAGATGGTTTAGCGATTTTGAATTAGAGTAATTCGTATATTAGTATCTAATATAATATAACATTAGTGAAATGAAGTTACTTCGTTTTATTTTTAACGTCGCTACACAGATAAATTCGCTTAGTAAATAATCAGGAAAGCATTAGTAAACGATTTTTTCACTGCTTGATTCTAAACGGTTTAAATGTCGCTAGAGAAAACAATTTTTATCTTATAAAAAAAAGTATTAACACTAGTTTTTTATTCAATATTCAAAGGAAAATAAGGCACAGTGCCACTTTGAAGTAGGGGGCTACTATTGGAGACAGAAGTTACAGGGGTATTATGAAGGCATATGGGTAGCAAGATGTCTGTTCACATTACACTTAAATTTATGCATGCCAGTACAGTTAGAAAAGCAGAATCCTGAAAGAGAGTTCCAAAGTCTAGCAGTTCTAGGAAATAAAGTATTGGAGTAGAAGGCTTTCTTACACCTAGAGATCTCTACTGTGAAGGGGTGGGATTTATGTCCTTGTCGGGTTTGTCGGGGGTATTCACGTCGAAGGGTACAAGTGCTTGTAGTTCGTCAGAGCATTCACCATTAGGTACTTGTAGAACAGGCAGAGGGATGCAACATTTCGTCCATGGTACATAAGCTGAAGCTTAGATGACAGTTCAGGACCTCTCAGGTTGGTTACTCTCTCCAGTTCAAGTTCCCTGTAAACGTTAGGCCGGAGTTTAAAGGAAGTACTTTCAGGTAATGTGTTCTTGGCCATTGCTATTGGTGGTAGAGAAAGTTTCTTGTTGTTATTGAAGGATACAAGCTTAGACTTGTCAGCATTGAATGTGACCATCCATTTTTGTACCCATTCCACTACAGATTGGAGGTCATTCTCTAGTGTTTCTGCCATTTCACTTGTTTTCCCTTCGTGCCTGTTACAGAGAGTGGTGTCATCAGCAAATATACCAATCTCTGAAACAATTTTATCAGGGAGATCATTTATGAATATCAGGAATAATAAAGGTATGAGGATAGACCTCTGAGGTATTCCCGCATTTTTATCATATTGTTTAGATGTACGGTCGTCGAGGACAACATGGATTTTACTCTTACTTAAGAAGGATTTAATTACATCATGCATTCTTCCAGTGATACCATATGATCTAATTTTCCTTAGAAGATCATCGTACAATACCATGTCAAAAGCCTTAGATATATCGAGGTCTACCGCTCTACCCTCCGCTGTTTTGTCCAGTGAATGGTATATACGTTCAGAGATTACAATTAGTTAGATTTAGGCTTGCGTAAATCCATATTGATTGTCGGTCAGGAGTTTAGCAGCTATAAGGTGATGGACAAGAGCTTGATTAATTAAGGACTCAAATATTTTGGCGAAAAGCGGGAGAAGGCTAATGTGGTTATAATTTAATGGGTCAGTTCTTTCGCCAGAATTCTTGAAAACTGGTCCCACAGAAGCGACTTTTCAGCAGTTAGGAAAGCAAGATTCGTTAAGGCATTGTAGTTATTTTCACTTTGATTTTAAATGGTATTTTCACTTTGATTATAAACGTCTAAAACGTCGTTAATGAGAACATCTAAAAAACAAAACATTACTAAAATCAAGTTTTTGATTTTAGAAGTTTTAACACCAAGTATGATGATTCTAGAAGGTTTTAACATCTCTACACAGACTATTCCGCTTCGTAAGACAGTTATTTCCTTTTCATTCTAAAGCAATTACAAATCACTACATAGAGCAATTCGATAAGTATCAAGTGAGGGAAAGGATTAGCATTATCAGTTTATTTCTCCTTTAATATATACAATGTAAATGTTGCTTCAGAAATTAATCTGCACATTCAAAATTACTGAATACGAATAAAGAAAACATTAGTAAAATCAAGTTTTCCCCCTCGATTTAAGGCTGTAGAAAGGCTAAAGAATGCAATTCACTTAGTATCAAATCAAGTTAAAAAAAATTACTGTCCTTTGATTCTCAACCGTTTATACGTCGTTACACTGAATAATTTGCTAAGTATCTTAATAAATTATAATATAAAGATTTTCCATTTAATTCTAGATGAGTTTAACATCACTACCTAAAGCAGTTCACTTAATAAAGACTAGTTAAAGCAAGTTGTATCTTTTTTATTCTAGATAATTTTAATCTCGCTCAAAAGAGTAATTCACGTAAAATCTAATAAGTAAACTGTAGAAAAATAAAGTTATTCTTCTTTGAATCTATACTCTTTTAATCTCGACCAAAAGAGTAAGTCACTTAGAATCTAATAAAGTAAATTATAGTAAAATAAAGTTATTTTCACATTTAATCTGGAGTGGTTTGGGTTAGGGAAATCCGTCGCACAGAAGAATTAGATTAGTATCTAAATCTTACAAATTTACTAACATTAAGTAAAACAATTAAACTAGCATTAAGTAAATCAATTTCTTTGGTCATTACATAGATTAATTTACTAAGTATCATTACATATATTAATTTACTAGGTATTTACTAAAGTAAACATTAGTAATATCAATTTCTTGTTCCATTATTTTAGATGATTTAAATGTCACTAATCAGAATACTTCACTTAGTATCTAAAAAGAAAACTGTTGTAAAATGAAGTTATTTCCCTTTGATCATAGAGTGTTTAAAGAGAGTGTAATTAAATCTAATGAGAAAAAGATTAGTAAAATCAAGTGTGTTATTATAGACATTTAAAACTCGCTAGAGATAATTATTAATTTAGTATCTAATGCAGGAATAATTTATAAAATTACGTTATTTCCCTTCAAATCAAATGTCACTTCACAGGTAAATGAACTTATTAGATAAAAAAAAAATATATTAAAATCAAGCTATTATTTCTTTTGATTGTTAAATAAAATAGTTCAGTATCAGAAAGTTATTTTTCATTTAGTCATAAATGGTTTTAATGTCGCTACACATAGTACTTAGTATAAAATACAGAAAATTACGTCATATTCCCTAAATTCTAGACGGCTTAAACGAAATTACACGGTGCAATTCATTTACAGCAAATAAATATAAATTTTAGTGCTGTATATTTTGCTTTTCAATCTAGACGCTTTGAGCAACACTACGCAGATTAATTTTATTAGTATGTAACAAAAAACATGAAAATTGAGAGATTTCTCTGTTCACAGTTGAAATGCCACTAATTTGCATAGTATACAAAAACATGAGTATAAAATAAAACCATTTCTCGTTAAGTGAGACGGTTTAAATCTCGCAATGTACGGGAATTATGGGAATAAAAACAATAATGAAATTAAGTCCTTTCTATTTGATTCTAAATGGTTACACGTTGCTTGATTTTACTATTTATTAAATCCGAAGATTTAATTCGGATTTAATAAATAGTAAAATCAAGTTATTTTACTTTGATTTTAGACGCTTAAAACGTCGTTAAAAGTTAATTCACTTTGTATCTAGTAAGGAGCAATTGAAAATATCGAATGAGGAAAATATTAGTAAAAACAAGTTACTTCCCTTTGAATATAGACATTTACAACGTCGCTGAGCACAGGATCTATTAAAAAAACGAGTGATTTCCCTTAGATTCTCTACAATTAAAACATCTCTATAAAATAAATTCGCTTAGCAGATAATGAAGAAACCAATAGCAAAAGCAAGTCATTTACCTTTGTATCTACACAATTTTATCCTAGCTATATATTAAATCGTTAAGTACGCAATAAAGAAACATTAGTAAAATACTAGACACTTTGTTACTAGACAATTTAAATTTCAAGTGATGTTTGATTCTAGAACAGTGAAACGTTGCTACAAAGATATATTAGCTGAATCAGGAAAGCATGGTTATCCTACTCTTACTTATTGGAATAGACAAATGGTCTATCCCAATACGCTTAGTAGGTAACAAATTAGTACAATCAAGTATTTTTCCTTGACAAACTTTAAATGAAGAAAATATGAGAAAAGTCGATCATTTATTGTTAGATAAAAATCCAACTATAAATTGTAGATTTATTTTTCATATATTTCGTGATTCAAACGCAGTTCGAAAGTATCCAGAAAAGATACAATAGTAATGAAAGTAATTCAAAATTATTAAAATGAACACTAATTATTAAATCAAATAAACATAGACCAGAATCAACTTAAGCGAAACTACGTGGAAGTCCTTAAAATCAAGTTTTCTATATTAAACAGGAGAAATAACTAGATAGAACTAATCCAAAATATTTTCCAACGTAAATATAGAGTAAGTTAAGGGAAATAAATAAATAGAACTGATCAAAACTCCTGACACTTAACGCTGTTTTCTCTATAAGACAAAGTATAAATAGATTAGGATAAGCGTGAAATAAAAAGATGTAAAAAATAAAACATCGTAAAAATCCACGCTGCTTTCAATATATCAATGGAAATAATCAAAAAGCAATGAAATGTATCAATGGAAATTGATATAAAAAATATCAATGGAAATAATCAAACAGCATTCAAATAAACGCTAAAAATAGACTA